>NC_056728.1:35138875-35303875 GCF_019279795.1 Protopterus annectens | reverse complement strand
TATGTAAAGGGTGTAGGAAGTGTGGAAGGTGTTTATCTTGTAATTATTTATTGCAAACTAACCAATGCCAATGTCCTTGTTAATGAGGTCCTTGATAATCTGTTACATGGCCTTGCAGATTAGGCTAGTTAAGCTGATGGGTCTGTAATTTCATGGATCGGTGGATAGTCCACCTTAGTGCAAAGGGTTGACAGTGGCTGTCCTTGCGGCTAGGATGAAGCCAGTACTCAGGCTTTGGTTGAATAGGGTGCGTAATGGTGCTGCAAGTTCTTTCCTGAGTTGATGTAGGATGCAGTGTGGGATGTTATTGGGTCCCTAGGAGGCTGTATTTTTTGCCTTTGAGAAGGCAGTAATGACTTGCTCCCTAGAGATAAGGGGAGGGGGGCAAGTGCTGAAGATGTCCTGATTTACTGATGGGGAACAGAGGGGTGAAGTTTTCCCTGAACCTGTCTGCCAGCAGATCAGCTGTATTTACGGCATTTGTGTATGTAATGTCCTTGACCACCTGTTCTGAGCAGATCTGAGTGCTTCCTTTGAGATTGCGGACATATGTGAGGGAGACCTTATGACTGTCTATAGTTTTGATGTGGCCAGTTTGCTTTAGAGGATTTCACTAGTGCTCTTGTTTGCTTGTTCAGGCTAAGGAGAGATTGCTTTCAATTAGGCATCTACGCCATCTTGGTCTTGGACAGCAGTGTTTTCCTTTTATTATAGAGTTTATTGTAGATGTCCACCAAACAGGTTTACTCTTCCTTGAGGAGGATGATTTTGTCCTGTCGGGTATTCCTGATTCCATGCAGCTATATTAATGCTTGTATAATACTTTGGTTTAGGTTTGGACATATGTGCCAGTTCCTATGGAGGAGGAGGGGGGCTGTGAAACTGTTTATATCATCACTCAGGAGGTAGTAATCAGCTTTGGAGAATTTTTTGTATTTGACCCTAGCTGGGGGGGATGGGGGAGTGGTCGGGGGAGACGTTGACTTCGAAAGTGACCTCTTTGTGGTCGGATCTTATCAGGGAGGATGACACTGTAGGGATGCTGCAGTGGTTACTTATGTTGGTTAATACCAAGTCCAAGATATTATCACCTTTTGTGGGGGTGTTGACCAGCTAATCCAAGGCATTTGCATTGGCAAAATCAAGTAATCTTTGGAATTTTGTGTTTTGGCATGAGTAGTTCTTCCAGTCAGGTACTTGATAGTTAAAGTCACCCAGGATCATGGTAAAGGATTAAATCTTGATAGATTTGAAGAGATCCAGATAGGTGGAGTGGGCATCTTGAGTCAAAGTTGGGGGCCTGTAGCTAGCTATGATTTAAATAGGGGTCTTGTCAATGGTTAACTGCACCTGTAGTGTCTCCTATGTGTCATACTGTTTGACCAGCCTGGCGGTGTGTTTGTCTTTAATATATATTGCAACTTCACCTCCTTTTGCTTTGCTGCCCACTGTTTAGGGTCAGAATATATGATAGGATGAGTAACCTGGTATGGCTGGGGTGCTCTCCGCTGCTTTGAACCAGGTTTCTGTGACTGCACAAATGTCAGCATCTTCCAGGGTTAATAATGTTTGCAATTAGTGCAGTTTCATGTTTAAACTCCTAGCCTTTAGCTGCATGACCTTCAATTTGCATTTTGATGACACTTTCTTGTAGATAGTTTTGACCTTATGGCATTGTCTAAAAAAGGCGCTATGAGGGAGGCAAGAGCCTTTGCCAGAAGCCTGAAGTCCAAGAGAGACAGATGCAGGCCATCTCTGGCAAAGCATCATGGTCTGTCAATCATGTCTTCCCAGGGTGTCAGGTATTGGATCCCCTTGGAATGACACCAAAAACTAAGCCAGTCATTTTCTGTTTGTATTGAGACATAATTCTGGGTGAAGGTAGAATGCTGCTTAAGGCTTGGAATATACCTGCTTGGGACACACATTCAGCAAGCTCGATCATGTCTCTCTTCATATAGTCCAGGGAGGTGCGTCTCACGTCATTCATGCCAACATGGAGTATGACATAACTGTAGCTGTTGTTGAGAGACTTCAGTGCATGGTTGATATGGCAGATTCTGGCACCTGACAAACAACTAACCGTGACTTTCTCCTTATCCAGCCTGGTGAGGGGCACATTTGTATGTCTCGCAGTGGAGTCTCCTATGACTAATATGTTGGGTTTATGTTTAGGGCTTAGTGGCTGTCAGACACAGGTAGTTTATATATATATATATATATATATATATATATATATATATATATATATATATATATATATATATTCCAACTCTCTTATTTAATTTTATTTTATTCCAACTCTCTCTATGCCTTAGAGAGTATACCTACCTATACTAATTTTAGTCTTCACAACTCTCTTTTACATATAATCCTCTTATAACTATGTACTTGCATAGCTTGCTGCTTGCAGCATTAACTTGCTATCACATATAAATATCTGTATAGACATTCTTTATATTTCTTTGCTAGCTTATAGTTGCCATGCTACTATAGGATAAATGGAATGACTCAATGCTAAACTCTGTACCTGGAGCTGCTATATTTGTTAGTGTGCTTTTTGTTTCTCTTTCTTATTGGTGTGCCACTTTAAACTTGCTTGTTGTTTAATCTCTTTCTTATTAACTGCTACTTTGATAGTAATTTTTGTCTATAAAACATTTGTATTTCTTCACCTTAAAATAGTACTGTACCTAAATTTGTTACATTTTTACTTATCTGTACCTGTACTTGCTAATATCTTGCTTATGTGGAGCTTTTCTCCCCGGGCTTCTACTGAAAATGGGCATATGTCCAGTGAGACCAGCCCGATCAACAAATGTATATATATATACATATATGTGTGTATATATATATATATATATATATATACATACATATATATATATATATATATATATATATATATATATACACACACACACACACACACACACATGGATATAGATATACGGGCCTGTGCCAACATAATGAAACACCATAAGCACAAACCTTAAAACACTGATACCACAGCCTCAAAATGTTAGAATCACAAAATTTTAAAACAATGAACCAGAAAATAACAAATCCCAGAACATCAAAATTAAAAATGCAGAATACATCAATGTGAGATACACAGACATAACCGACATCGAACAAAGAGGGTTTTGGAATGTTTGTAAACTTAATATACTGCTTCTGCCCCTTCCTCAAAATTCCGTGGAAGCATGGCATAGAAGGGTGAGATACCTTTTAGATCACTGTATCTCTGATTTACTATCTGTTATGAACGTTCTGTTATCGGAACAAAATAGTGTAGAGGAGCTTTGATTACAATTGAGAGCCAGTCATCCTGCTTCCCCTCAGAAACATAAGCTGTAGGCTCGACTTTTGTGCTTTGGTGAAGTAGTATGGAAGAGGGAGCAGTATTTTCCTTATGAATTTGTCACAGCTGTTGCTGTGTTACTAAGGATGTGAGTCTACATTGCATATTGCTGATCTGATGTGGTGTTGGTCACTATTCATTTGTATATTCTCTTATGGTTACTTTGAAGTGTGTTTATGTGCTTTGGTTAAGCTATTGAACTTGTTGGATTTCCTAAATTAATTCTCTTTTTCAGTGTGAAACTCGGCTTCAACTAAAATAGAGCTTGGCTTACTTGACAATGATATGTATGATATTTTCTATATAGATGGGCACAGCCTACTTTATAACTGAAGAGGGTGCTGTTCTACTACTCACTTAAAGAGTAGAACTGCATGCATTTTAAAAATAAGTGGCATACGCCATAAGAACATTACCTGGAACAAGCCATCCTTAGCAACAGTGTTAGCCCCGCTCTGCTCCTTTTCCCCAATTCCCACCCAACCCCACTACTGCTAAATTTATTGTACCTTACCCCTCCCTCTTTTTCTCAATCCAATCACAACCCTCATGTTACTGACTCCACCTTTCTGTTAAACAGCCCATCCCTCTCTTCCCCTACTCTATTCCTATACTTTATAGTTTCCTCTTCTTCTCCTACTCTAACAGCAGAGTCCATAACCACTTATTTGTTACTACATTTAGCACTTCCTTTTGACACTTTCTTATTTGTAACAATAATAGCATCCAAATTTCTCACCCCTCTACTTCCAGTAATGCTGTACTTACCTTACCACTTCACAACATATGAACACAAACTCTATCCGGGTCTCAAATGCCCAAAATCCCAAACCTCTACTACTCTTGCTTTTAAGAAGTTGGAACATTTTAGTAATGCACTTTCATCTATAGCCATTCCCCCCAAATATTATTAATCTCTCCGACCTAGTCACACTAGCCAAAAAAAAAACAGGCAATATCTTAAACATATTAATAAAATTCTGAAACTTATAACCCGACTGAACTACAACCTCACTAAAGATGGTGACATCCACCCCGACCCTGGCCCATCCACAATTGACAATCCTCACCTAAACCCTAACAATGCCACAACTTCTGACACTAGCTCTATGGCTAACAATCCTGCCTACTATACTCTGTTAAATAAGCAACCAAACTCTTTCCTGGCCTGCCATCTTAACATCAGAAGCCTAAATAATAAAATCCACTATCTCCATGCCCTCCTAGCTGTCCACTCCCCAGATATTCTCTGTCTTACTGAAACCTGGTTAAAACCATCAACTAAAGACACTGAAGTAACTCCCCCAGGATATAACATCCTTAGGTTGGACAGGAAATCTAAAAAATGTGGTGGGGTAGCGTATTATTTAAGTCCAACCTCACAGTCACTATTGACACCCAACAGCCTCCTCAAGTAAATAACACTGAAATTCTCATCACCAAACTACAAATAAATAAAAATAAATGTAGATATATTGTCAACATTTATATTCCCCATGGAAAGAATGTCAGCACCCTAGAACATATTTTACACTGACTAGCCTGTAATTATCCCCAAGAAGCTATAGTCTTAGGCGACTTTAACATTGACTGTTACACCTGTTCCTCCGAAGCCTCCAGCAGTCACATAAACCTCCATGGGTTTACTCAGACCATATCCTCCCCCACTAAGTGTAGCAAAAATAAAGACAAAGGTAGTATCCTAGATTGGATCCTGATGAATGGTGACTCACAGATGCACTATTCATGCGCACTACCTGATGACCTAAGTGATCATTGCCTCATCTATATCATTAAATACAAAGCTGAGAACACCCATCTCCACACCTATAAAGTGACATTAACAAAAAAAAACTTTAACCTAGACAAATTCATATATGATCTCAGTGCTTACAACTGGTCTGAACTTAAAAGACTTCCACTAGATGAGTCCGTGGCCTTCTTTAATACTAAATTCCTCAATATCCTTAACTCCCATGCTCCTGTACGCACCATCCGTGCCAAAACTAGAACTGCCCCATGGCTAACTAGACTTACAAAAACCAAAATAACTCTTAGAAACAAGGTTTGGACCACTTGGCATACTTCTAGAGACCCAATAGACCTCATCTGATACCAGCAAATAAAGAATGACACTAAAAAATCAATCATATTAGACAAAAAATACTACTATACCCACCTACAACAAAAGCATCAAAACACACCTCAAAAGTTCTGGGCTGGAATAAATAACCTCCTCCTTGCAGGCCATTCCACCACTCCCACCCCATCAGCAGCCCTCAACAAAACACCAGTAACTATTGCTAACATACTCAATTGTTTCTTTACTGAAACTATCCAGACACTAGCCACCCAACTCACTTCTACCAATCCCAACCTCCCTCCCCCTACCTCCTCCGCCTTACCTGACAGCTCAAACATTCCCATGACTCATCTCTCCTTTAGCTTCCACCCTATCCCTACTACCCTAATCCGCGCCATTCTCAAAAAACTTAAACCCACTACTCTAGCAGTTGCTCCCTGCTGAGTACCTGCAATTAGCTGCAGATGCCATTGCTCTCCCAGTCTCAATCCTCATTACTAGATCCATCTCCGAGGCAACCATTCCATCAACATGGAAAATATCACATGTAATACCTCTACATAAAGGAGGCAGTTCCATAGAATTGTCCAACTTTAGACCCATAGCCATACTCTCACCACTAGCAAAAATATTTGAAAAATGCGTCCACAAACAACTAATGCACTACCTTAATCATAATAAACGACTCACAGACTCCCAGCATGGTTTCAGACCACACCATAGTACTACATCGGCTCTCTTATCTTTTACCAGTGTCATCAACCTTAATCGAAACAACAACAAACTATCATCAGCACTCTTTCTGGACCTCTCTAAGGCCTTTGATATGGTCAACCATCAGCTACTGCTCAATACCCTGAAAGCTGTCTTCCTGGTCATCACTCACTACAATGGTTTCAGTCCTACCTAAATGGTAGACAGCAGGCTGTCTTATGGCAGGACAAGCTGTCATCCCATCTCCCAGTCACCCTAGCAGTCTCTCAGGGCTCTGTAGTAGGTCCCCTCCTCTTCTCTAGCTTCATAAACAACCTTCATAACTCCATTCCAAGTGCTCACTGTATCCAATATGCCGACGATTTTACCTTGATTTGCTCTTCCACTTCACAAACAAATCTGCTATCCCTAACCCAGAATACCTTTAACAGCATTGAGAACTGGCTAACTAATCGACATCTGCTCCTCAATCCTAACAAAACCAAGCTGCTGCTTTTCTCACCTACCCATAGATCCACTCATCCATTTTTCACTATTAAGTCTAACAATGGCACAGTCATCTCCCCAGTTGAACAAACTAAGCTCGTAGGAGTAGTAATAGATTTTGTGTCTTTCAGCTTTTCCCGGTTAGGGGTCGCCACAGCGGATCTCCGGTCTGCTAATGATTGGCAGTAGAGTTTTACGTGCTGGCTTGCTAACCTCAAATTTGACGTGCATATTGACCACACTATTAAGCCCATTAACAAAAACAATAGGATCCCTCTACAAAGTCAAATCTTTCCAAACTCCTTTTGCTAGGGTTGCTATTGCACAAACCCATCTTCTCTCCACTCTCCTGTATGCCTCTCCAGTATTTACTAACCTCTCTAAAGCTAACGTCTACAAACTCTCCTCCTGTTACTACCATATAGCTAGACTTGTCACAAGTATGGCATACAGGACTCAACATTGCAACAACCTAGCTCAGCTTGACTGGCTGGAATTTCCTTCCCTTTTGAGTTCTACCAGCTCACAGTAGCACACAAAGTACTCAACCAACCTGACAATACCCCAACCCTCAAGAGCATTATCAGCCCACATAATGCTCTCAGACCATTTTGCTCGCCCAACAAATTATCAGTCCTAATCCTAAAATCCAGCAACACAGCAGGGGATTCCCTGTTTGCTAACTCAGTTGTTAAATTTGGAACCAACTTCCTGCAACTCTGACCCAAGAAACATCTCTACCCCTATTTAAAAAAGGCCTCAAAATATACTTTAAAACTAACTGGATCTGCCCCTGCCTAAACCCTGACTAACCCAATCCAACAACTTGGTCTTTCTCTACCTATCGGACTATTAACAAGCCAGACATTCTATTTATCTGTTGTGTCATGTCATAATGTACAGTTATGCCTGCTGAGTTTAACCTTTCTGTATACTTTAGCGTTTTCCTATTGTGCTTTACATTTGTGAAATGATCTATTTTATATATTTTCTCATTCTGTTAACCTTTAGCATGTGCCAGTGTATTCCTGCTGTGTTATACCTTCTGAAATTATGTGTCTGCATCCTTTTGCACTCTCTGAATATCATTGTACTATTATTATTATTATTTTTGTGGAGCTTTTCTCCCCGGGCCTCCACTGAAAATGGACATGTATCCAGTCGGACTATCCCAGTTAACAAATGTAAAATAAAAATAAATAAATTACTTTAGTTTCATTGATGGATTTACATTGTGACTTGCGAAAATACCTCAGATTGATCTACTCTGGCTGCAGGCTATGTGTATTTTTTCATTTTTTTTTAATTTCTGTCTTCTGGGATTCATTATATCCTCATTGTAAGCTGCAAATTGAATAATCACAAAAAGTAGCCATTGTCTCCATCTGCATACCTCCAGGAAACAACATCCCTGCCCTTGAATACTTTCTGTCCTAGATCTCACAAACTGTTTCTTATGAAACTACAGGGCAATGTCAACATTGATTGGAACTCTCTTTCTTGTGACTCCCCATATCCCAGCATTAACTTTTATGGCTTCACCCAACTAATCACTACCCCCACTCGCCTAAGTAAGCACTCTGATACTAGCACTACACTTGATTGGTCCTCACTTCCAACCCCCACCTCTACTACAACCCCTCCAAACACACTGATTCTGTAAGTGATCACCTACTTGCATCTATCCACAGACTCTCCTCCATACTCCAAATCCTATCAGTGCAAAGACTGTCAAACTTTCAAATTTCAACCCTGATACCTTTAACTGTATAATGTCTTCCATTATCTGGTCCTTCCTTTATGACCACTCCCTGGAAGAAGCTGTCCTAAAATTCAGTAACATCTTTCTTAACGTTCTAAACTCCATGGCCCCAGTGAGGAAAACTAGAGTTAAATCCAACCGTACTACCTGGCTTACTCAAAATACTCGTACCCTCATGCACAACAGGGATATCACCTGGAGAAACTGGCAAAAAAACAAATCCCCTTCCAGTCTTCAGTACTACAGATAATTATGTAACTTAAGTAAAAAACATGTTAACCTTGACAACAAAAAAAACGTTTATCTAAAGCCAAAAGAAACCCCCCCCACTCTAAACCCCTAAAATTCTGGAATACTGTCAACAAGCTGCTACACCCAGGTAAGCCCTCTGCACCTAACCCCTCCCCTAATAGCTCTGCTTTAGACACTGCCACACTTCTTAACTCCTTCTTCATAGACTCCATTCAGAAATTAATTATAAGAGACAGCAGTACCTACCCCACTACTTCTCCTCCCCATCCTCCATCTATACCTCTTTCTCTCTTAAACCTGTCCCCACTGCATATATTAGACCACTTCTCAGTAAACTCAAAACACGCTCCCCTTCAGCTGACGATTTACCTTCACTTTTCCTTAAGCTAGCAGCAAAAAACATTGCATATCCCATCTCCATACTAATCAACAGATCCATCCAAGAAAACACAGTTTCTGATATCTGGAAGAAATTCTTTGTTGCCCCCCTTCATAAAGGAGGAAACTCCACCAATCCTTCTAAGTTCAGACCAATTGCTATTCTATCTCCCCTATCAAAGATTCTTGAAAAATGCATTCATAAACAGCTCCTCAGTTGTCTGCTACAAGAAAATCTCCTCACCCAAACCCAACACGGCTTGCACCCTAAACACAGTACAGCCACTACACTAATATCTTTTATACAAACTATCTCCAAATTAGAGACAACAGCAAATCAGTATCCTGTCTGTTCCTTGACCTATCAAAAGCATTTGATACGGTCTCCCATAGCCTACTTCTGCCAAAACTCTCTGGTCTTAATTTCTCCAACTCTGCTCTTTCCTGGTTCTCTAGCTATCTCCAACATATTTCAGTCTGGCTGTCTGCAACCTCCTCTTTCTTCCAAGTCCAAACCAGGGTTCTCCAAGGTTCTATCCTCAGACCCCTACTATTCAACATTTTCACTAACAATCTCTATCGTTCCTGTCCTAACTCCTCTTTAATACAATATGCTGATGACTCTACAATTACTTCTGCCTCTGACAGTCTTCCCCACCTGCTTTCCCTTACCCAAGAATCTCTTCACTTAGTTGAAAAATGACTAAAATCCAAGCAACTCCTACTTAACCCAAATAAAACTAAACTCCTCTTCTTCCTCCCTACATCTCTCCAACACTTTTAGTGTCTCCTCCCTAAACAACACAACTATCAAGGTTGAACCCCACACTAAACTACTAGGGGATCATTACTGATGACCAACTAAAATTTGATCTTCACATCCAAAACTGCATTAAAACTCCTCAGAAACTTGGCCTTCTCTACAGAAACAAAAGATTCCTCACAGATTAATCCAAATTCACACTAGCACAAGCCTATCTACTACCCACACTATTATATGCCGCCCCAATCCTTCCTAACCTTCATACAAATTTGTTCACAAAACTTGAACTCAGTTATAATAAAGTTTTTAGATTTGCCACTAACCAACCCTGCTGCTCACACTATTGTCAATTTGTAAAAAAAAAACTGCAGTGGCTAGAATTGCTTCATCAACTGCTACTGCCTCAACTACATTTGACTCACTCCATCTTAAACCAACCCCACTCCTGTCCTACTCTCTCAACACTCTTCTCTCTTACATACCTAACCATACACTAAGCAGCTCAGAACACCACCACCTGCAGATCTACAAACCCAAGAAAACTACTGGCAAACTTCTCTGTAATCACTCTGTTTCCCCTGCTTGGAATAAATTACCTTCATATTTAAGAATGATTTCCAACACAAACTGTTTCAAAAAACATTAAAAGACTTTCTGTTAAACTCTAGGACTTGCCTCAGCACTGACCCTACTTAATGTACTTCTCCCGTCTGCTTTAAATAACACATTTCCCTTCTATTAATCTAATTCCACTTGCCTTATATCTGTAAGAAATATTACTGTGACTATGCATATGAAGAAACTGTATTGTAATTACTGTTATACTGCATTATATTTCTATTTCTGTGACTATGTAAAGTAGAAAACCATATGTGATTGCTGTTTTACTGAATGTTACTACCATTATACTTATTGTGTTGTTAATTTTTGTACTGTGCATTTAGAGCTTTTCTCCTCAAGTGTCTGCTGAAAAGGGGCATCTGCCTAGTCAGACTAATCCAGTCAACAAATGTCAGATAAATAAATAAATAAATTTCTAGTTTGTTGTTTTAAAGTTTCATGATTTTAACATTTTAAGGCTGTGGTCTCAATGTTTTAAGGTTCATGCTTCTGGCATTTTGTAATTTTGACAACGACCTGTATATATGTATTTGTGTGTGTGTGTGTGTGTGTGTGTGTGTGTGTGTGTGTGTGTGTGTATATATATATATATATAAAACACACGCATGTATATTTGTATATATATATTTATATATATGGAGAGAGAGATGTATGTATAAATATGTGTATGTATTTTCTAGTGATTATTTTTTTGTAGAAGATACTCGATTTTTGTGAATTGTTGCGGATTTTAACCACCAACTATTTGCAGTGATGCATATTAATTCTACAAGGATAGTTGCAGAGAGGGGGAGCTCCTGTCTGTGTTGCTGATGACAAAGGCTGGATTAACCGTCAGAGTCCTTGAGGTCTGTCTGGGGAGGGAAGTGTATGATCAGAGTGACTATTGCTTAGATTTTCTTTCTTGGAGAGGGGCAGGTTTTGTGCTGTAAAGATGCAAAGTGCTGTAGCATGATGCCATTTTTTTTTGGGGAGGGGGGGACCTCCCAGATTCGAACCCTCGAAGGAATAAATAGTTTTTGAGCACCAAGCTGGTCCCCATGTCTTGATATTAGGTAGAGGACAAAAATGTTTTACATTGGTACTCAGCTATGATGGTCACAATATATTTTATCATGTAAGGACACTTTCTCACTACTGCTGTGCTGTGTCTTTCTAACAGAATTGTAGTATTGTTCTGTATAAAGTTGGAGTCCTGCTTGTGAAACTTTGAACATGGTTGCCAGACTTCAAAATTACTTCTGATTTTTTTCTCATTAAGAAATATTAAGGTTATCCTTTTATGGTGATCATTATGGTTTATACTTTAGTCCTAAAGTTAGTTTTCCATTGAATGAATATTACCTAAATCTGCTTATGAATTTCAGATAAGGCAGGATTTGGAAATAATTTCACTACAGTAGATAAGAAGACAACTGCCCATAGTGTTGAGGCGATAATTGTTGGCTGCATGTTCAAATCGCTGATAACCCGGTGTGCATCTACAACTCATGAGCTACACAGCCCTGAAAATCTGGTAAGAGAAATATTTTGCTTCTTTATAGCAGATAGTATTTTATTGTACTGTTCACATTAAAAACCTCCTACATATGAGATGCTTTGTGTGTTTACCCTGATTGCAAAATACACATCAACATAAAATAAATACACAGACCTAAGCGCTCTTCAACACAGATCTTGCATTACTTACTGTCCATTTACTATTGCTTGATCACACAAATGTGCACAGATACCACACATTGCTTTAGATACATATGCAGCATTTCTTCCCAACCTACATCAACTTCCAGGGAAATAGACATTCCAGCAAGAGGTGCATATCCAGTTTTAAGTGGCATAAGGCATGAAACCTGTATGAAGTGAAACTAGATAGTTTAATGATTTTTTTGTAAGAATCTGAAATAAAAAGCATCAGTAGTACATTAAGTAGTAGTATTTCAACTCAGTACTCGTATATAACATTACCACAAGCTATACTTGACAAAACATTTGAGGCATGTACTTTTAAAGTACTCATGATAATGCCCTTGCAATTGTCAGTGTCTCTGCTCTGGGGAAAGTGTTCTAGTTTTAGTCACATAAGATTGTTGAAAAGAACACTTTGCATGGAACTCTGTCTCTGATACTGGATGTGCCAGATTATACTGATTAGCTCTGAACTTCTGGTCTCTCCTGGCTGAGTCCTCAATGCCCCTTGGGAACTCATTTCTGCTTAGACTGTTGTGGGTTATTTTGTGGTTTCTAGCTTTTTCCCATCTTGGGTCATGAGATTGCACTTGTATCTTTCTTTTTGTATGGAACATTTTTGCATCTTTATTCATGATGGTAAAGAACATCTATCCACGTTCATCACTGAATTACTATTGTGGTAGCCTAAGCTGTATGGGGTTATATCCAACTTCCAAGCTTAAAGGCACTTTCCACGAGTCCTGACCTCTAAACAGCTTGTGGAGATCTGTGTAAAGTCAATAGTTAGGATGTCAAATCTTTACAACTTTCTTGGGGCCAAAGTGCCCTGTGAGGTTAATATCTTTCACTTTACCAGTTTTTATTAAGAAAAGTTTATTTTCTGTCAGGAATTATTGCTAGGGATTAGGACTAGTAGTTTTGGGGTTGTGATTACAAAATTTACACCAAAACTTATTTTCTGATGCTTATATTTCTTTGTCAGGTTGTGACACTTTTAATAACATTTATTTCACTGCACACAGAATGAAATTCCTATGTCCCAGAAAAAATATTTTGATTTGCTGTGTCTGGATTTTGCTCACTCTGCACATGTACCCCATGTTGCCTCCCTTTCAGTATGTTTTCTTAATAGCTTGCAGTATGCCTGACAGTCAGCTGTCTGACCCCAAGCATCTCAGATGCATAAATTCTTGCTATCTTATCACAAATCAGATGTGGCAGTGATATCTTTATCTAAGTCTTCTACTACTAAACATATTGTGAATGCTAACTTCATTCCTCAAACAAGGATGGGAAAGAATTAGACAGCTTTGGGAAGAAAGTTTATTCTTTATGCTACGTATATCAAAACAACACTTGTGTGCTCTCACTTAGACCCAAAGTTTTATTTATATTACAAGATTTCCAGTAATTTGATGGGATCAGAAACAAATTAGATGGAAAATCTACAGTTGTAAATAAAGGTGACCATAACATCAGAAGGAGACTAGAACAGGAAAAATCATGTAACGTGTCACAGACCACCAGCTATGGTTTAATGCAGTGTTCGCAAACAGTGCAGACATATTTATGAAGAAACAAATTATGTCACTTCTCTCTGTTCCTCCTCAATGGATGGGTCTTCAGATTCATGTCTGACCTGACTTCAGCCACTCTCAAGTTTTGGATCTGGTGCTCAGGCTCATCCTTTTACCCTTAATTCCCTTATGATGAGCAAGTTACATCAGATCTCATTTGCCATAGTAAGGTTCACATATGGTCTTTGGTGATCAAGTGTTTTTGGGTGAAAATAAGTGTTTTACTACTTTTCTGTTTTTCTGGTCAAGAATTCTTTTCATATACTTTTCTAACATTCTCTGCTCTCTCACGTACACACATACCCACACACAGATATGTATAGATATTTAGAGAGATAAATATAGATATATATAAAAGTCTATTTTGGGTTGTCTCTTCCTTTCTCCAGTGCCTTTAGGCAGTGCTCCTCTTTCCCCTTTTCTCTTGACATTTGGGTCCCCTCTCCCCATTGAGCTTAAAATTTTTGGCTGTCCTACCTTTGTGTTTACTTTTGCAGTGATGTGAGAAGAACCTTCAGGATTTAAAAAGTGTGTAGCCTGCGGTTACAGTTTGCCTAATTCAGACGCTCACTTTAATGCATCTATTGTTTAGGGGTGCACATTTTGGAATCTCAGTGCAGCATCTGTGAAGCATTTGCACATAAGTCAGTTGTAGAATGCCAGAGTAAGTGGGTGTTGAAAGGTCTTCTCTCTGACTGTACAGGAGAAAGTACCCCTTCTCTGTCCTCTTGGCCTTCTGTTTTCCTTTCCACTGGCTAAGAAACCAACTGATCATTGCAGACCCAAAAAGCCTAGAGAAGGAGAGAAAGAGAAAGTAAAGGAAAAGTCAAAAGTGCCCAAGAAAAGGTCTCCAGCACATTCGGCTTCCTCAGCTCCTCCTCCAAAATTAACAAAACTTTCAGATCTGATTTTTCCCAATAAACTTATCCATGTTAAGTTGTCAATCTCGCCTTCATTCTTGCTGGATGGGTTCGGAGACGATCCTCGGCTCCGACTCGGCCTTATGCTAAAGCTCGAGAGCTATTTACCAGCTCAAGGTCCTCCCCCTATCCCACAATGCTAGGCATCAGATACCCAGATCTCGTTTGCCGCTTCAGCTACGAGGTTGCGAATTTACCGGCTCCAGGTTATATAACTCTTTTCTAGCGTTTTATTTTATATATATATATATATATATATATATATATATATATATATATATATATATAGTTTTTTCTTATTAGATATTGTCTCTTAGTGTTTCCCTTTCTAAACCCTTGAGAAACCCCCTTTTAAAAACTTTTACTGTACTTTTTCAGAGTTCCCCCCCTCCCCCCTCCTGTTAGGGTAGCGTTAGTTTTTCTTATATATATTCTACCCTCTAGGGTTAGTTGTATATAATCAGTAGTGTTTTTATTCTTATTCTACTACTTTTTTATATATACTCTACTTTATAGTAATAGTTAGATATATTTAGTAGTATTATTATATTACTATTATATTGTTGGTGTTAGTTTTTTAGTAGTGCGTGTGTGTGTGTAGTGTTTAAAGCACTAGTTACCTGTTCCCTTGGTATCCTTTTTTTCTACTTTTCATTATGTCTAAGGATACTAGGGTCTCAGGTTTCAAGAAGTGTGACTCGTGCTGTCAGAAGATGTCTCTGACAGACGGTCACACTTCTTGTGTGTATTGTTTGGGCCCCCTACACCTGCAGGACTCTTGTGCGTTCTGTCATGTTTTCAGTCCAAGAGTCCTGCAGGAGTGTAGGAACAAACTTATTTTGAGGGGCTTGCTTAAGCCTGAAGGGTCCCCGACTAAGCCTTCGTCGGGTAAACCCTCCAAGCCCACTAAGCCGTCGGCTCCCTGTTCGGAGCCATCGCCGAGTGGAGCTCCTGCCTCCTCGTCGGTTCTGGCTGGAACCGACACTTCGAGACCTCAGTCGGCTCCGGCCTTAGTATCGGAGCCTTCTGTGAGCTGAAAATGCTCGAGGTCTCCCTCTTTGGAGCCTGTTCGTTCGGCTCCGAGGTCTCCGTTACTACAGTCGGAGCGGAGCCACAGGTCCCACTCCTCTCGGTCCTCCAGGCTGTCTGATCACAACCTCGAGAGGGTGGTCAGTAGGCTCTTAAAGTCACAGCCATTGGCCCAAATGTTGACTAGCCCTTCTCAACAGACTGCGGCTATCCCTGTATCTTCATCAGTTCCTCCTCCGATTCTACCACTGTGTTCGGAGCCGGAGCTCGTTGGGGCTCGAATCGTCGGAGCCGATACCACACATTTTGGCTCCCTCTTCATTGGTTCCATCCATGGAGGGATCCGGGCGTCGAGACTCCCTCGTTGGCTCCGAGGGGGCGAGTGGCATTGGACCCTTGTCCGACCCTGTTCTCCCTCTCGGTGCCTCGGCGCAGGTGAGCTCGGCCCCGACATCGGCCTCCGAGCCGTCACTCTCGGTGCCGGGAGGGGTTTTCATCTCTTCGGAGCTGGGACCTTCCTCTCTGCCTGATTGGGGAGCCTTCGAGGTCATAAGGAGCGTACTGACTCCTGGGTCGGATCCATGATCGACCCCTTCGACTCCTCCCCCATGGTGCCTGCTTCGGTCTCTGTCCACCCTCCTGACCCCAAGCGTGGAGAGCAAACTCTCCAGGTCGCCCCACTGGGGGTATCTTCCTCTTCCAAGGCCTCCCCCAATCATTTGGAGGAGCCCCCTCAGAAGAAAACATATAAGAGGAAACATGTTGACTCCCCCGAGTCAGTCACGTCTGACACCGACTTGGAGGATTCGGAAGGGTCCCCAAGGTCCCCCTCTGAGGATGTCTCCTTTTCAGACATCCTGGAGATCCTTAAGCAGAGGGGGAATTGGACTGCCCTTAACCCTTCTGAGGATGAGTCTGTGTACCTGGACGCGTTTGGTTCTCACCCTTCCACCTCCTGGGTGTCTCCGGCTTTTGACCCGCTCATGGAAGTGGTTGCTCGGAAGGCGTGGACAGCCCCGGACGCAATAGAACCAACTCCCCATAGGCCCGCTAAATTTATTACAGCCCCATCGGATAAACAGTTTATAGCTAAGGGGTCCCGGTTGATGCCATGGTGATGGCAGCGGCCACTAAGAAGGAGTTGGCTGACCCTTCGGTGCCTGTACATCCTCCTAATAAAGAGTGTAGGACAATGGACAGGTACGGGAAGCGGATGTTCTCTTCAGCGACCTTTGCTATGTGGTCGCTGAATTATCTGTGCCATTTCACCCGACTTCAGAGGGATCTTCTCAAAGAACTGGGTGATACCCTTCAGGATCCATCGGCTGTGGGGTCTCAGGATAAGGTTAACTCCCAGCTGGCGACCTTAAATTCCATAGTTAACTCCTCCATGCGGCTCATTTCTTATGCGGCCAATGGTGCGAGTAGGGCTGCAGGTACAGACGTGGCTTTGAGAAGACACGCCTGGATGCGGTTATGTAACTTTGCTGACCCCTTTAAGGCATCCTTCACCAATACCCCCTTCGATGGTTCGGCTTTGTTTGGACCACAGGTGAAAGATACACTTACCAGGTGTGAGCAGGAAGGCAAGACTCTCTCTGCCGTGGGAGTCCGTTTTTCTACTCCCTCCAGACCATACCCCAAAGGTCAGAAGAGTGGAAAAATGTGGTTTCGTAAACCCCAGAGAGTCGTGCCTGACACACGTGGTGAGTTTTCCTCCAGGGGCAGAGGAGGAAACAATAATAGACGCTGCCCTAGGGGCAGAGGGGGTCCGCAAAATCAGGGTAGCAGAGAATTTTTCTCTGACAAACCCTTCCAGCACACCTGAGGGGCTGCCCGACTGTCCACCTTCGGAGGCAGTCGGGGGAAGATTGTCACTGTACCCAGAAGCCTGGCAACTCCTCACACAAGACTGTTGGGTACAGTCTATCATATCCGAAGGTTACAAAATTCCCTTCGTCCGCACCCCTGTACAGACAAACAGATCCCTTCCAGATGTCCCACCTGCTCTAAGGGATCAAGCAGTTTTAGAAATTTCAAAGCTGCTAGATAAGAGGATGATCCAGCCAGTCCCAGCAGACCAGCTAGGATCCGGGACTTACTCCAAGTTCTTTTTGGTACCAAAAAAGACAGGGGACTGGAGACCCATTTTGGATCTCAGCAGATTAAACAAGTCTGTTCAAAGAACGAAGTTCCGGATGGTCACGCTCCAGTCCATTCTACCCTTCTTGGGTTAGGACAATTGGATGTGCTCCATAGACCCTTCAGGATGCGTACTACCATATAAAAATGGACAGGCGTTCCAGAAGGTTTCTCCGCTTCCGGCTGGGAGCCAGTCACTATCAATTCAGAGCCCTGCCCTTTGGTCTCACCACGGCCCCCAGGGTGTTCACCAAATGCATGGCAGTGGTTACGGCTCAGCTGAGATGACGGGGATTCCAGGTGTTTCCATATCTAGACAACTGGCTCCTTACTGCTTCCACCAGGCATCAGCTATTGCAAGCCAGGGACTATACCATCCAGATTTGCTCCAAGCTAGGTATATCAATAAATTTCGAAAAGTCTGCATTGTCGCCTTGTCAGTCTATAACCTTTATAGGCGCAGAATTAAATACAAAAGATCTATCTGCAAAACTTCCTCCAGAGTATCAGACATTCGCCATGTGCAGGTCCTACTACAGTGCAAGATGATTCAGGCCAGATTTGTACTAAAGACATTGGGTCTCATGGCAGCAGCGATCATTTTAGTCCCCCTGGCTCGTTTTCACGTGTGGATCCTCCAGTGGATGCTGTTTACCCAATGGTCCTTTCAACAACTTCCAATGTCCCACAGGATAATAATCACTCAAACATGCAAAGACCACCTGGCTTGGTGGATGGTCTCCCCTCTAGTTCTCCAGGGCAGACCGTTTGTTCTTCCTCCTCCTGTTGCCACGGTGACCACAGATGCCTCCCTGATAGGGTGGGGAGGGTATTTTCAGGGCAGGACTGCCCAGGGTTCTTGGCAACCCCTAGAATACCACCTGCACATAAATGTCTTGGAGATGAGAGCAGTACTTTTAGCGTTGCAAGCTCTTCAGGACTCTCTACATACCGGGACTATTGCAGTTCAAACGGACAATATGTCTGTAGTGTGGTACATCAACAAGCAGGGCGGAACCAGGTCCTATCACTTATGTCGAGAAGCACTCAGACTCTGGCAGTGGGCGATCTCTTCCCAACGGTTTCTGATAGCAACGCACATCCCCGGGAAGCCCAACGTCATAGCAGACAAGCTAAGCAGAGCCATTCTCATGCCTCACGAGTGGTCTCTCAATCAGTTAGTAGCGGACAAGATTTTCCGCAGATGGGGTCAACCTTGCTGCGACCTTTTTGCAACCCCTCTCAACAGCAAGTACGAAGACTTCTTCACTCTCTTTCCCCTCCCCGGCCATTCCCCCAGAGACGCTCTAGTACATGATTGGCCCCAGGGTCCCTATATGGATTTCCACCTTTTCCCTTAATTCCCAAACTGATTCAGAAAGCGACCGCTTTGGGTTCCAGGATGATCCTCATTGCCCCTTACTGGCCTCAACAAATTTGGTTCCCATTCCTGCATCGTCACCTACTGGAGCAGCCCTGAAGGCTGGTCCCAGTGACAGACCTGTTGGTCCATCAGTCGGGCGGGCTGAACCAATCCCTTAAATCTCTCAACCTCACAGCTTGGCTTCCGCATATTTCTCAGCCAGTGCGTGAAATCATCCTTTCTTCACACAAATCTACTACCAGAAAAACCTATGCTAGTAAGTGGAGATGATGTTCTTCGTCTTCCCTTGCTGCAGTCCGCCGGTCATGGCGTACTAATGCGCATGACCGGCGTCATTTCGCATGGTCCGATGCAGAAGCAATTTGTGCAGGTTGGAGTTTCAGACCGAGTACAGAGTTGGCTAAGTAACATTTTGTTTTTCTTGCCTCAGTATATTACCGGATGTCAGAAAAAGTGAATAACTGTATTTCTTGTGGGAAGCAGATACCGCATAGGGATTATCATACATTGTGTATACCTTGTTTAGGGCCTGAGCACGACGTTGTTGGTTGCCGCTCTTGTGCTAGATTTAATAAGCGCACTATTAAGAGGAGGCTTGATTGTGCTAGGTTAGTGTTTGGGAATGCGGATGCTCTTCATCTAAGAAGTCTCTATGGAGTCTCAGGCTGATACTTTACTGTTACAGGATGTGCCCTCTCAGGAAGTAGGCCAGGCTGAGGGGGTAACTGTTCTTACCTCTCTTCCCAAGGTAGTTAGGGCCTCTCCTTCTGTTTCCAAAGCTTCTTTTAGAGGAAGGCCAAGTTCAGCTTCTGTAGGGCTTCTCCCTCTGTGCCTAAGAAACATATGCTTAAAATGGCTGAAGATTTGATTACTCTGATTAGAGGTTCTATGCCCCACCTGATAAGAGGCCGAGGGTGGAACAGGAGTTTGATAGTTTTGAACAGTGTTCACAGGCTTCAGAGTCTTCTGTGGAAGACTTGCAAGAGTTTCCTGCTTATTCTGATTCTGATGTGGATGATTCCACTCCTTCAGCTTCTCCTCCTGAGGATTTTTCATTTTCTGAGACTCTTCACTCCATGAGGGAGCACTTTAAATGGGAAGGCCAAGATTACTCTGACTCAAAAGGCTTAGGGAATTCTTGTTTTGCCTCAGCATAGGCCCTTAGCTATTCCTCCTGTGTTGAATGTGGTGGAGGATGTTTTGCAGAGGCTTCTCTGAACCCTGATTCCTTGCCTCCTGCTCCTGTTAAGCCTGATAGGTATTATAGGAGTATTTGTTTAAGAGTCCCAGGGCGGACCCAGAAACTGTTTCTCAGGGGCCTAAAGGTGTTAAAGCTTCTGTTGTTAAAAATCCTGTACCCTCTGATAAAGAGGCGTCAATTTCATATGCTGAAATATCAGAATTATCTCCTTTTGCTGGATTTGGTTCATGTGTCTGAACAAGTGGGTAAGCATTCTTTGCAGTGTGGTTTTGATGCTGTTCAGGCCTCCTCGAGGGTGGCTGCTACTAGTTCTGTTCTTCGCAGACATGCATGGTTGAAGGATCAGAATTTAGTTGAGCATGTTAAGACCAGGATTTTGGATGCTCCTTTACAGTCTGATGTGTTGTTTGGACCGCCTGTGGAAGCAGTTTTAAAGAAAATGGAGGACAAAGCTAAGTCTATGCAGACTGTTAAGGATTTTTTGCAGGTGCAGCCTCAAGTTTAGTAGAAATTGGCCTGCTAAGGGGTGGACATATCCTGCTTATGGTTCCCAGTCTAGGGGTAGATCTAGATCAGACAGTTCACCTGCTCAGACTTCTGGTGAGGGCAGGGCAGAACCAATGACCTGCCAGTGGACTCGCCTGGCAGAGGAGGAAGATTGTCTCTTTTCAAAGAAAATTGGGATTTAATCACTCAAGACAGATGGGTGCTGGATATCATTCATCACGGGTACAGATTTTATTTCCACACAATGCCCCTTTCAAAGGCATGCCAGATGTTCCTCCTCCACAAAGAAAAGAGGCTCTCAAGCAAGTTTCTCAGTTACTCCAGATAGGGGCTATTCAGCCAGTCCCTGTGTCAGAAAGGGGCTTCGATTTTATTCTCGCCTGTTCCTAGTACCAAAGAAGGGGAACACGTGGAGACCAATTTTGGATTTATCTATCCTCAACACTTATCTGGACATTCCCAAGTTCAAGATGTTGACGTTACAGCAACTGTTACCTCTGCTGGGCAAGGATCATTGGATGGTAACTTTGGATCTCAAGGAAGCTTACCTTCATGTGCCCATAAGACTAAGTTGCAGAAAGTATCTAACTGGAGATTTTCATTATCAGTTCTCTGCTTTGCCCTTTGGCTTATCTAAGAGTATTCACAAAGGTTCTGGCTCCAGTGATAGCTTACTTCAGGCTTCAAGGCATTCAAATTTATCCTTACTTGGACGACTGCCTGATTCTGGCTCAAGAAAAGGAACACCTTCTACAGCATCTGGAATATGTCATAGCAGTGCTAAGATGCCTAGGGTATTCTGTGAACGAAATAAAGTCCAGTCTAGTACCCTCTCAAGACATGTGCTTTCTGGGTGTGAGACTGAATACAGCAGCCCAGATGGCCTTCGGACAAACAAAAGAGTCTGTCACTTTACTTCCATCAACTATCTCATCAGTCCGTGCTGACTGCAAGGACAGTCCTTCAAGCATTAGGGTTCATGGCATCTTGTATTCTGGTGCTTCCCAATGCCAAACTGCATATGAGGAAGCTGCAATGGTATCTCAAAATGTATGGACACAGCACTGCCAAGATTTGGACACTGTCATTCAAATAATACCTTGCCTTCAAAAGGAATTCTTGTGGTGGGCTCAGGAATGTCACCTAAACAAGGGACTCTCTGTGACCCGCCAGAGGCGAGTCAGATTTTAACGACAGATGCCTCGGACACTGCTTGGGGAGCTCATCTAAATGGAAAGTGGATACAAGACAAGTGGCCTGCCAGACTACAGCATCTACATATCAACATGAAGGAGATGTTAGCAGTCCAGTTTGCATTGATGGCGTTCAAGGAGTTACTTCTTCCAGGGCAGGTGTTGATTCTGACAGACAACACAACTGTCATGTGGTACATCAACGAGCAAGGGGGAACACATTCTTATCCTCTATGCAGGCAAGCAATGATTTTATGGGAGACTGCGTTAAGCCTGCAACTGACTCTTCAGGCAAGGTTTCTGCCAGGAGCACAGAACTCCTAGCAGATGTATTAAGCAGACAAATCATGGATCCCGTGGAAACTGGATCTTCATGTATTTCAGAAATTGACAGTGTCATGGGGAACTCCAGACATAGATCTGTTCGCTTCTCCACTAAACCACCAGCTGCCAAAGTATTGCACAAAGGGGTTTCATCACACAGCTTGGAAAGTGGATGCTCTGTCTTTCAGTTGGAAAAACCTTCATGTCTATGCTTTTCCACCTCTACCTCTTCTTCCAAAGGTATTACTAAAGGTCAGACAGGACAGGCCAAGGATGATTTTGATAGCTCCAGATTGGCCTCGGCAACACTGGTACCCACTTCTAAGGAGTCTTGTAAAGAAGCCTCCATGGCCTTTACCTCTGATTCCTCATCTGTTATCTCAGAAGGACGGTCATCTGCTCAATGTCAAGCTTCAATCTCTCCATCTCACAGCTTGGCATATTCTGTATTGAAACATGGAAGGTCTCAGCTTCCTCAACAAGTTTTAAATGTGATTATGGAAGCTAGAAGGCCTAGTACTAGGAGAGTGTACGCAGAAAAATGGAAGAGATTTTTATTTTGGTGTACAGCAAAGAATTTGGAGATTTCAGAGCCTAATTTGAGTGTGGCTCTTCAATATCTTACTGAGTTATTGGACAAAGGTTTGTCTTTCTCTTCCATAAAGATTCATGCTGCAGCAATTTCAGCTCACTATGATTGTGATCCACCTTTGTTTTCGCATCCTTTGTTCAAGCAGTTTCTTAGAGGGGCAAAGAATATAAGACCCCACGTAGAGCTCCTACTCCTGCTTGGGATCTCAATTTTGTGTTGGAAAAACTTACTCTACAACCTTTTGAGCCGGCAGCTACTGCTGAATTGAAATATTTGTCATGGAAGACTGCTTTTCTGTTGGCTATTACTTCTGCAAGAAGGGTGTCTGAGTTGCAGGCCCTTATGGCAGTAGAGCCCATTTTGACTTAACATAAGGACAGGGTATCATTACGCACTAATCCTTCCTTTATGCCTAAGGTGGTTTCTAGTGTGGCTTTAAACCAAACTATTCATTTGCCTACGTTCTTTGCAGATCCTCAAAATAAAGGGGAAAAGATTTTGCACACTTTAGATGTACACAGGCAATTGCGTTATTATTTGAGCAGGACTAAAGATTTTAGGCAGTCTCAACAGTTACTTGTTTCTTTTGCTTTAAGTTCACAGGGCAAGCCTGTGTCAAAACAAACTATTTCTAGGTGGATTGGCTTTTGCATTGCATTTTGTTATTCCCATCATGGCAAAGAGGTTCCAGCTGGGATTAGGCCTCATTCCACTAGGGCTACTGCCACTTCAACAGCATTTCTAAGGGGTGGCAACTAAGGATATTCTGGAAGCAGCTACTTGGAGTTCAGTGCATACTTTCTCTAGGCATTATCACCTGCCTATATACTCTAAGTCTAGAGCTGGTTTTGCCACAGCTGTTTTACAAGGTATGTTGTCAGCTCCTGCTACTTTATAATTTGCCAGCCTCCTTACCTCTGCTTTGGGATTCAGGACTGCAGCAAGGGAACGAAGAACATAGTACAGTTTTGTACCTACCATAAATGTAGATGTTCGAGGATTCCCCTCCCTCCTTCCCTCTGTGTTTCAGGGTGGTTGTGTAGGTGCCTTTACATGCTTATATTTTTTGTATATATATATTACTGTATATATTGTACATGTTTATTGGTGCAGGTTGTTTTTGAGACTTGTCTTTTGGGTCTTCTGACATCTGGGGCAAGAAAAGACTGAGGAAATGACGTCGGTCATGCGCATTAGTACCCTGCCAGTCTAAGCGCCATGACCCTCTGGTATTCGGGCCGACTGGGACGCGGACTATACCCAATAGTCAGGACTGCAGCAAGGGAATCCTCGAACATCTACATTTATGGTAGGTACAAAACTGTACTTTTCTCCTTCTGGGCGGAGGCCAGAAATATAGATCCTTTTACAGTCCCTGTCCACAGTGTTCTGGATTTTTTGGCAGAGCTTTTTCGAGCGGACTCCTCTTCTGCCACCATTAGAGTCCAATTGGCTGCTATCACTAATTTTCACTCTGGCCTGTCAGAGACCAGCATCATGTCCCATAAACTTTGTAAAGCCTTTCTTAAAGGGACTGTTTTGCTGAGGCCTCCGGTTAGAGATCCCCCGTCTCCGTGGGATTTGAATCTGATATTAACTTCCCTGATTCTCCCTCCTTTTGAACCTGCGGCCACCTGTTCCTTAAAATTACTCTCCTGGAAAACTCTCTTCTTAGTAGCTATCACCTCAGCTAGAAGAGTATCAGAACTTCAAGCCCTCTATATTCGTCTTCCCTATGTTGTTTTTCACAAAGATAGAGTTTCACTCAGAACTAATCCCTCCTTTTTACCCAAGATTCCTTCTGAGACAAACCTGAATCAGGCCATTGATCTTCCTGTCTTTTTTCCTAACTATTCAAACAGAGCTGAACAAAAGCTGCATTATTTGGATGTTCACAGGCAATTACGTTTCTATTTAGATAGGACAACGCAAACTAGGAAGTCGGACCAACTCTTCCTGTCCTATGCTGAGGGCAAGCAGGGCCTGCCAGTGTCTAAAGTATCTTTATCTAGATGGTTGGCCTCTATCATTTCCTTCATTTACCAACTAAGACATAAAGAACTCCCTACAAAACCAAAAGCTCATTCCACCAGAGCATTAGCTATGTCAGTAGCTTTTCAAGCAAGACTTCCAATAGAATCTATTTGTGCTGCAGCCACATGGGCGACTCCTCATATCTTTATTTCTCATTACAAGTTGGATATGGCCTCCAGGAGTTGGGCTGAGTTTGGTTCCACTGTGCTCAAGAGTCTGTTCCGATGAGCCACCCAGGGCTAAGGTGCTAGGGACGCTGTCCCATCCAGCAAGAATGAAGGCGAGATTGACAACTTAACATTAAGAAGTTATGTACCTACCATAACGTTCCATGTTAGTTGTCTTCTTCTCGCCTTCTTTCTTGCGTCCCACCCGCCATCCCCCTAGCCTGGACAGACCGAGATGAATCCTTCTGAGGCCTTATTCCTCTGCTTGACTATTTCCTAGGTTATGTCCTCCTCAGTTGTTACCACTATAGGCAAACGTTATAGTAGGGACAGGGTGTCTCCATGGTGTTAGCTCTACCAAACGAGATCTGGGTATCTGACTGATTCAGTATTTGTCAGCTTGGAAGGACGTGGTTAACAAACCAAACTGCTGTGCAGATAATGGTCTGCACCTGTCTCCCCAAGCTTCTGAATGTTCGCTAAAACTTTATCAACAATCATCATCAAGAGATGTTTTTAGGAAATGCCAAATTGACAAACTTATTGACATAACAAATATCCCAAAGAAATCTAAAGGTGTTACTGCTGAATGCTAGGAGCCTAAACAAGAAACTCCACACCCTGCAAACTCTCCTCTCTGTGGAGAATGAAGACATCGGTGCCTTTACTGAGACATGTTTAAATACTTAGAAAACACTTTGACTGTGCAAAGCTTCAGTGCCTTCCACACATCTAAACTGTCAGCTGCACAGACATGGACAAAATGTGGAGGAGTATTGATATACATTAGCAACAAATATACCTGTAGATTGGTTAAACAGGGAGATGCCCTATACCATATCCTAGCAAGCTGTAGGTCATCCTCTGTGTTCCAAGAATCCCGTAGCTCATACCTAGACCTACAGGAGACACTCACCATTAAGTAAATGACCTTATTCATGGGAGGCTTTGACTGGGAAACATACACTGACTTAAACTCGCAAGTAGAATGATTCATGGATTTTATTAACACAAATAACCTTGACCAAATAGTGTGCATGTCCAACAGAGGTTCAGACGTACTGGACCTGGTTCTCACCAATATGGAAGAGCACTGCACACACCTCCAGTGTTATGTCCTCACTGGTGAGGTCAGACCACAGAGCCACCTCCTCTGAAATAAGAATCAACTCAGTAACACCAGCAAACCCTGTAACAGTTAGTAACTGTTCTATAGCAAATTTCATCCTATTAAGTAAATTCACAGCAAACTATGCAAAATTGTTCAGAGACCCTTTACAACCATGTAAGTGGTTGAATAGACGCTGCTGCACCTACTAGAAGTAAGCCCAAAATAACCTCTAAAAACAAACCACATTGCTGTAATTCTAGCCTTAACAGGGTGTATAACATAAAGAAAAAAGTCATGGCTAAAGTCAGGAAGATCGATTCCCATAATAAGAGCTCTCTAAACAAAACAGGAAACTAAGAGGACTAATTAAATCCAACAAGGCCAATTACAAGGTCAAGATAGCCTCACAGGTCAAAGACAACTACATGGCCTTCTGCAGCTGTGTCCGTAACCTCAACACACAGCAGTATGCTGAACTTATGGTCAGTGGTGCCACCTTCATTGATCAGAGTGACATAGCGACTCTGCTGGCTGACAGATTCAGCTCAACTTCAATCCTAATCGCCCTGCCTTGACCCATGAAATACCTACTAGCATAAACCTCCCCCAACTGTTAGCAGGGGGTAGGTCCTGGTGGCACTTGCTAAAGACAAAAACAAAGCCTCAGTGTGCCCCAACAGTATCCTGGGATGTCTCCTAAATAACTTGAAGCATTAACTATCAGGACCACTGCAACAGTTATCGTGCTTCACAAAGGTGGACCATTAACTGATCCCAGAAATTACAGTCCCATTAGATTGACTATTCTAATATGTAAAACCGTGGAACAAGTTATCATGGAAATGATCAACAAAGACATAGGCAAGCTTCAGACACCAGACCCAACCCAATTTGGCTTTGTCAATAGAAGGTCATGCCTACTAAACCTGGTAGATTTCTGTGAGATCACCAGGCAATGGATAAGGAGAAAATGATGCATACCGTCTATCTGGACCTGACTAATGCATTCGATATAATACCCCACTCTGATATAGTTGACACACTCAGTGAACTGGGCATAAATCCCTACATAACTTGCTGGATTGCTAGCTGGCTCACAGATAAGACCCAAGAATCAGGATTGGTGACACCAACTCCAGTAAGAGTCTGGTCACTAGCAGGGTACCTTGGGGCTCCATGCTGGTGCTACTCCTATTTAGCATCTACTTCTTGGAGGTAAAAGTTAATGTCCAAAGCCTTTGGCTGACCAAGTTGGTATATAACTTAAGATTGGGAGCTGTCATAAATTTCCCCATGACACAGATATCTTACAAGAGGGTCTAACACAGACAAATTACTAGTGGCAAAGTCATGGATTAAAACTGAATGTCAAGAAATGCATTATAGTGTCTTCTGAGAAAACGGCCACAAGGCTAATTAATCCTTCAATAAGATATCCTTAAGAGCTAGGCTGGGATCTGGGAATATATGTAGACAGTAATCTGGCTTTTGCCTATATGGCCAAGGTGGTAAGAATGCATTCTGGGTTGCCCATTTTATAGGTAATGGTATGGCATCCTGGTCCAAGGAAGTCATAGTTCCATTTTATTTAGCCCTTATCAGACGCATCATGGAGTATAATGCCCCCTTTGGCATGTACCTGACCAGACATATGTAAAGGTTGGAATGCAAAAAAAAGGATCCTACAAGGAGAATCTGGTGTATAAACACATTGTCCTGTGTGGATTACCTTAAAGTCCTATCTCTATACTCGGTCTCCTGCAGGTTACTGAGAGGCGATCTGTGCCTGTATCCCAGGAATCAGCTCTGATGGGGGTGTATATCACTTCATCGAACGTGGAAAATATCGAAGCTGGAAACATCGAACTCAAAACAGCGAACTGACAATATCGAAATGGGGGTAAAAAATTACATGTGGAGTGAAGATTAAAAACAACTTGCACCATGCAAGGGGCAAGACCCCCTGAATCCCCGATAACCCCTTCCACTTAAATATACCACTTCGGAGAGCGCACTTCAGTGCAGCACAGTGCGGAAATGGAAGATTTCCGTTTCCTACACTGTAGCGCGATCTCGGAGTTGGTATATTTAAGTAGCAAGGTGTGGGGGGGTGCAGCCCCCCATGTGGAGGGGTGCAGGGGGGCTTGTCCCCTGTCTACACCCTTAATATTCTATGTCCCCTTTGGGAACTGCCATTGACATCATTTCAGTGTTGTCAGGGTTCGATGTTTGGTGCTTCAGTGTTGTCTGCATTCGATAATGTGATATAAACCCCTCTGATGGATCTTTTGCACACCAGAAAATGAACAGCATCAGAACCACCAGATCTAAGGATTTAAATTTTGCTTTCAACATAAATAGGACATGCTGGCAAGACAGGTGCATCTCAAGAGGATTCCCATGCTGTGGAACAGGCTTCTCATCCATGTGAAACAGAGTCCATCCATAACCCTATTTAAGCGTAACCTTAAAGGAAAACTCCACATTCTCCTACGCTTTATAGGTTGCTTTTCTCCCAACAGTATGGTTCCACTATTGTGTGGGCACCAGAAAACTGCTTGTGGTTTATAGAACTTTCATTTCCTTTCCTTGGAATAAAGAGAAGGGAAAGAGTACCCTTTTTTTAAGCTTAACCTACCATATAATTTGCAGAGGAATTTGTCTATGGCTGCAAGATATACCACAAAGACAATGAAATCAGTAGTCTGGTACTGATGACAATCTTATAAGGGTAATTATTCCTGCTGATGGCAGGAGCTCAGCAGCTGCTGTAAAACAAGGCTGAGATGTGAAACTGTTTATCACTGTCTTTATTGCAGAGAGAAAGAGAAGTGATTCACAGCTGCTTCCAATGTAGCCATGCCTTTCACAGCAAAATGGAGCAATTAGATCAGTTGATGGTTTAAAGTCAGTTGTCACCTATTTTGACAAATATATATGCAGCATCACAGTATCGAAATGCTAAACATTAGCCTTTAAATGTTTGTTGTTTATACTACTTTATATTTTAAGATGACTTAAATGTAGTATCAAAGCTTTCTGCCACATTTAGAAAAGTCAGAAAATGTTTTTTCTTGTAATTCTTGTAAATTATCAACAAATTTGCAATTTTCATGCCCTCCCACCACTTTAGGACAAGATTGCCCAAGCAGGGCATCTCTTCAGGAAGTGAGATAGGTGGCAATCCTATCAGCTAAGTGCACTGATACTGTTTATAAGGTCTTTTATGCTTTCTTGTGACATCCTTCTAGTGAAGCATGTATATCTGGTGCACAGATCCTTGGGAGAGACATCCTGCACTGAATTTGAGTCAGCCCTTACGCAAGTGGAGTTCATGAGCATTTTCTAGTCATCAAAGGAAATGTACCAATTGATGACAGCCATGATATACAGCTGAATTTACTTTAATTTAATGTGCTATGTGCCTTTTCGTTAAAACGTTAGGAAAGAGAAATCTATAAAAATAAATGAATGAATGAATGAAAAGTCTTTCCACTGCTGGTACTGGGAAACAGAATTATTTTCAAATTGTTTCCTTTCCAGTAGCACCTGTCATTCTCAATTTATCTTGCATCAAAAAAAAGGCCTTCACTTTTGTTGCAGGTGTATAACTCCTTAGTAAACTGTAAAAAATAAAAGAAAAGGCCTGACACACACACAAATGAGGGCCATTCAAGAAATTAAAGAAGCAGTCCTATTACAGAAGGTATATAAAATGACAGTGATTGTCCCTAATCCCATTATGTAAGTGACATGGGAATACACCACTACTTCCTTATTTATGTCTAGCATGACTCCTAAAGCAGATTTGAAATGGATTATGGAAGAGAGGCTTGAAGAAAACCTGATCATGTTGAAGTGTCAAGCCCGAGTGGCAGACATTTTGTAGAAAACATATTAAAACTGTATAAGAAACAGTCAGAGTGATTTTTGAGGTGTTAAAATACCAAAGAAAACAAAGTTAGAGTGAAAAAAAAAATAGATTTTTTTATTTTTAAGGTGGAGTTTTTCAAACACTGGTCCCCACCCAGTTTGGGTTCGTGAAGAGCCGATCTTGTCTCCTGAACCTGATTGACTTTTTTGAATCAGTCTCCAGGGCTGTGGACGAGGGTAAGGTGGTCCACACAGCCTATCTGGGCCTCGCCAAGACCTTCGACACCATCCCCCACTCTGGCATCATAGATAAACTTACTAAGTTGGGCATTAATCCCTACGTCACTTGATGGGTTGCCAACTGGCTTACTGACAGAACCAGACTGTAAAAGTAGCCGACTCCAAATCCAGCTCCAGACAAGTGACAAGTGGAGTACCTCAGAGTTTAGTCCTGGGACCGCTCATGTTTGGCATTTACAAGTACAGGCCAACACTAAGGGACTCTGGCTAACAAAGTTCGCAGATGACTGCAAACTGGGAGCCATTATTGAATCCCCAAATGATGTGGATATTCTACAAAAGGGCCTTACAAAAACAGATGCTTGGTGCCAGAGCCATGGGCTCAAGCTCAGTGCCAAGAAATATATAGATGTTATGTGATCCTATCTCGCCTACATTCTGACTGATGGGTTCGGAGCCGAGGATCGGCTCCGACTCGGCACGCTTATGCCAAAGAACGAAGTCTCTTATTGGCTGAGCTTACTATATCCCAGGATGCACCACTACCAGTCCCCCAGATCTCGTTTGCCGCTAACAAGCAAAGACGTGGTCTCGAGCTTGGCTGAGCTAAGTAGTGTTTTTTTCACTTACTTTCCTGTCAGGGATTTCCTAAAATTTCAACAAAAAGCTGTTTTAACGGCTATCTTGTGTTTTTGTGTATGAGTGGATATTTTTTGTAAAAGTTTTGTGTGGTGATTGCGTATTTTCTGACTAGAGGTCCCCTTTGAGCTGAAGGGCCTTCCCCTGTCAGTCAGTTATCATTCAAGTCCCGTTTTATTTTAGGGTTCTTGGATCCTTTCAGTTATTTTTTCTATTGTGACAGTCTTTGGTTTAAAAAAAAAAAAAAAAAAAGAATTTTTTCTGTGATAGTTAGTGTGTTTTGTTTTGCTGTTCACTAGATTGGTTGCCATAATGTCACAGGCTCCTAGGCCTTCAGGTTTTAAGAAGTGCACTAAGTGCAGTTTCAAAATGTCAATAACAGATGACCATTCTCTCTGTGTGTACTGTTTGGGCGCCAAACATTTGCAGGAGTCCTGTAGCGTGTGCCACGCGTTTTCCTCGAGGGTCCTCCAAGAGAGGAAAAATAAACTTATTTTAAAAGGCCTTATTAAACCCTCATTTGAAGAGGCATTAGCTTCCTCTCCTTCTCCTGCAAAGAAGAAAAGGGCGTTGGCTCCGACCAGCCCGTCGGAACCGACCGCCAAAAGACATAGGCAGGCTTCTCCTTCGGCTCCACGGACTTCGGAGCCGAGGGCGGAACGGTCTGCCTCGATGCCTCCAGCCTCGACTCCTCTGGGTTCGGAGCCGACGGCTGGGGCCTCGAGAGGCGGGTCACCTTCATCGGCTCCACTGATCTTGGAGTCGATGAAGGTTGTCCGCTCAGACACTTCCTCCTCGGCGCCGAAGCCCTCTTCGGCACAGATGAAAATTGGTTTGGACACTCCTTCGGCGCCGATAATTATCGAGTCGATTCGGAGCCGGTCCCCTAGTCCCTTGGAGCCGTTGGAGAGGCCTACTCGGACCCGTTCGGTCTCTTCCAGGTCATCAAGGATGTCAGATTCGGACATAGACAGGGTACTCCAAAGGCTCTTCCAGTCCCCAGTCTTTCAGAAATTTGTTTCGGCTCCAACCCAATTGGCTTCGGAGCCGATAGCCCATTCCATTGCCATTCCTCCTCCGACCACTTCGGCTCCGTCGGAGCAGGTGCTGGTGGAGCCAATGGAGATGCTAGGGTCGGCTCCGACCCTTACTCCAACCCCAGCCTTCGGGTCGGAGTTTAGCACACGGACTTCTTCGGCCGGGCCCGGGGGTGACGTTTCGGGACCAGTGCAGTCGGTTCCAAGCCTCCCTCTCGGTGCTTCGGCCGCGGGACTTCCGTCTGCTATCATGGCTCCGGAGACTGGACCCTCCCAGGATTCTGGGGGTCCGGCCTTCAAAGCTATGAGGAGTGCCTTGGCCAAATCTTCTTTGGCCATCTCTACGGCTTTACCGGCACCTTCCCTGGGCATGGAGACTGGGTCTTTGGCAGTTCCCCTGTCTCTAGGCAGCGGAGTCCCGGGGCCTGAGGTTACCCCACTGGGGTTCCCTCCTCCTGAGGGTCTTCGAGTTGTCTTCGGAGGAGCCCCCAAGGAAGAGATCGTGCAAGAGGAAGCACGTAGACTCCCCCGATGAGTCTCTTACATCGGACACTGATCTTGATGATGCGGAGGGGTCCCCAAAGTCGCCCTCGGATGATGTCTCATTTGCAGACATTCTAGAGATCCTCAAGCAGCAGCGACGCTGGAATTCCAAACCCCTCCGCTGATGAGTCGGTGTTCCTCAAGGCCTTCGGGGCTCAGCCCTCCGCCTCCTGGGTGTCTCCGCCCTTGACGAGCTCCTGGATTTGGTTTGTCGGAGGGCGTGGGAACATCCAGATACTGTGGAACCAGTGCCTTCTCGCCCTAACAAATTTTTGTCTGCCCCACCCGAGAAGGAGTTCTTAACGAAAGGCGTGGCTGTAGATGCCATGGTGGTGGCATCTGCTACCCAGCAGGACGTGGCAGAGGCTTCAACGTCCGTCCATCCTCCTAATAAGGAGTCTAGGAGCATGGACCGCACGGGAAGCGCACCCTGAGTTCAGCGGCCTTTACTCTGAGGTCCCTGAATTATTTGGCACATTTCACCAGACTACAGAGGGATCTGGTCAAGGAGCTCTCAGACTCCCTCTCAGGTAACCTACCTGAGCAGCTAGCCCAGTCGGTTAGCTCTCAGTTGGCTATCCTTAACTCGATTTCTAACTCGTCCATGAGGCTCATTTCATATGCGGCCGAAGGCGGGCAGAGCGGCAGGCACAGGCGTGGCTCTACGAAGACAAGCCTGGCTCCGTTTGTGTCATTTCGCGGAGGCCTTCAAGTCTTCCTTTGCCGACGCTCCCTTTGATGGGTCCTCTTTGTTTGGACCCAAGGTAAAAGACACTCTTACCCGCTGTGAGCAGGAGGGAAAGACTTTATCTGCCGTAGGAGCACGATTTTCCACTCCCTTTCGGCCTTATCCCAAGGCTAAAAGAGGAGGGAAGATGTGGTCCCGCAAATCACAGAAATTCTTTCCTCAACAGCAGGAAGATTCCCCTTCCAGAGGCAGAGGAGGGGGAAAATTTTCTGGGAGACGCTGTCCCAGAGGCGGCAGAGGCCCCTGCAACACTGGAGACCGCGAGTCCTTTCGTGGCTCTTCAGCCTCCCACACTCCATGAGGGATTGCCCGGCTGTGCTGCTCCGGAGCCAGTCGGGTGCCGTTTTTCCAAGCACCTAAAAGCCTGGGAGTCTATTACTCAGGACAGCTGGGTGCTTCGGATTATTGCCGGAGGTTACACCATTCCCTTCACATGGCCACCCCCACCGTCCAAAAGAATCCCGGACCCACCACCCAGTCAAAGGGAAATTGCAGCCGAAGAAGCTTCAAAGCTACTGCGAAAAGGAGTCATCCAACCGGTCCCCGCAGACCAGATCTGATCCGGAAATTACTCAAGGTTCTTTTTAGTGCCAAAAAAGACAGGGGACCTGAGACCCATTTTGGATCTCAGCAAACTAAACCAGTCCATCATGAAGTCCAAATAGCGAATGGTCACTTTACAATCCATTCTCCCATTGTTGGAGAAAGATGTTTGGATGTGCTCCATAGATCTCAAGGACGTCTATTATCACATACCGATACATCAGGCGTCCAGGAGGTATCTGCGCTTCAGCCTGGGAGACAGTCATTTCCAATTTTGTGCACTGCCCTTTGGTCTCACCACAGCCCCCAGGGTGTTCACCAAGTGTTTGGCAGTAGTGACTGCTCATCTGAGGAGTCTCGGATTCCAAGTGTTTCCCTATCTGGACGACTGGCTCCTGACTGCCACCACCAGGCATCTACTACTAGAGAACTTACAAGCCACCATCTCCCTGGGTGCTTCCCTGGGAATTACATTCAACTGGTCAAAGTCTGTCTTGCTGCCTTCTCAGCGCATAAGATTCATAGGAGCAGAGATAGACTCAAAATTAATGCGAATCTTCCTTCCTACCGAAAGGATACAAACATTACAAGATCAAGTCCGAGCCCTGCTTCTAAGATCCAAAGCCCCAGCCAGGATGGTCCTGCAACTTTTAGGTTCAATGTCTGCCACGGTTCTCCTAGTTCCTCTGGCAAGGTTGCACATGAGGATTCTCCAGTGGCTATTATCGACACAATGGTCTTTTCAGGATCTCCCCCTCAATCATCACATACTGATTACAGAAACGTGCAAACGGGACCTCCGCTGGTGGCTTCTGCCATCCAATCTGAATCAGGGAAGACCCTTTGTTATACCCCTCCGGTGGCCACCTTGACAACGGATGCCTCCCAGACGGGTGGGGGAATTGTCTGGGCAGGTCAGTTCAAGGTTCTTGGCTTCCAAACGAAACATTTCTCCATATCAATGTGTTGGAAATGAGGGCTGTACTTCTGTCCCTACAAGCCCTCCACAAGTTTCTCCCTCAAGGCATTATCGCCATCCACACAGACAACATGTCGGTGGTCTGGTATCTAAACAAACATGGAGGGACCAGATCTTATCCCCTTTGCAGAGAGGCCATGAGGGTGTGGGAATGGGCAGTGGCTACCAAGCGCTTCCTGGTAGCGACCCACATTCCAGGAAAATCCAATGTATTAGCAGACAGACTGAGCAGGACTATTCTCTCTCCTCACGAGTGGTCTCTGAACGAAACAGTAGCAGCTCAGATTTTCAAAAGGTGGGGGACTCCGTGCTGCGACCTGTTTGCAACACCACGAAACACGAAGTGCAAAAGGTTCTTTTCCTTGACCCCGTGTCAAGGATAGACAGCTACGGATGCTCTAGTCCAACCTTGGCCAACAGGACTGCTTTATGCTTTCCCTCCGATTCCACTCCTCCCAAAAGTCATCCAGAAAGCTTCCCAATTGGGGTCCACAATGATTCTAATTGCCCCGTACTGGCCTCGTCAGGTATGGTTCCCCTACCTACAGAAATATACCCTGGACGGTCCTTGGTTCTTGGATCTAATTCCGGACCTTCTGGTTCATCAGTCGGGACAACAGCACCAGTCCCTTCACACTTTGAAATTAACAGCTTGGCTCCTCCTCTTCCGACTTTAGTCAGAAATCACACCTTGGACCCGGAAGTTATTCACATTTTATCTTCAGCCCACAAACCCACCACTAAGAAATTGTATCACAGTAAGTGGAAGAGGTTTGCTATCTGGGCTCAACTCAGAGGCTTAGACCCTATTACTGCCCCGATACCAGAGGTCTTGAAATTTTTATTATCCTTGTTTAATCAAGGATCTTCAGTCTCTACTATTAAAGTCCAACTAGCAGCTATCTCCAAATTTCACGATTCCATAGACCCACCGTTGATGAGCAGCAGATTATGTAAAACTTTCATGAAAGGTGCTGTGCTTTTAAGAAACCCAGTTTTCCATCCTGCGCCTCCGTGGGATCTTGATTTGGTACTTCGTGCCTTAACATCTTCCCCCTTTGAACCGGCTGCTACATGTGATTTGAAATATCTGTCTTGGAAAACTGCCTTCTTAATTGCAATTACCTCTGCAAGAAGAGTTTCAGAACTTCAAGCCCTATCTATCAAACCACCGTACTTGATTTTTCACAAGGATAGAGTATCACTTAGGCCTAATCCATATTTTGTCCCAAAAGTTTGTTCCAATCTCTGTCTCCCAACAGTCTTTAGAGCTACCAGTTTTCTTTCCAAAATTTTCAAACAAAGCGGAATACACCTTCCATACATTGGATGTTCACAGGCAATTGCGCTTCTATCTAGATAGGACTCAACAAATTCGAAAAACAGATCAATTGTTTGTGTCCTTTTCAGATAATAAACTGGGTAAAACCATCACTAAAGCTACTATTGCCAAATGGATCAGAGATTGCATAACTCAGGCTTATTCCTCTTCAAATAAACAACTTACAACTTCTGTCAAAGCTCACTCTACTAGAGCTATGGCTACCTCTATTGCATTCCATTCCAAGCTCGCTATTTCTGAGATTTGTGCTGCGGCTACTTGGTCCAACCCGCACACTTTCATTTCCCACTATAAATTGGATGTGGCATCTAAAGGCGAGCATCATTTGGTTCCACGGTACTCAGGAGTGTTTTCCAGTGAGCCACCCAGGATTTAGGTGCTAGGACGCTGTCCCATCAGTCAGAATGTAGGCGAGATAGGATCACATAACATCTTTTAGTTATGTACTCACCATAACTTCAGATGTTTGGGATCCATCTCGCCTACATTCCTAATACCCACCCTCCTTCCCCCTGCCTTGGAGATCAGAAGAGATTGAACGGTTTGAGTTCTACTGTTTTATCTTGTATCATCTGTCAATGTTATATAAGCAGTGCATGCGTGTGTGCATGTATGCGGACAAACTAGATCTGGGGGACTGGTAGTGGTGCATCCTGGGATATAGTAAGCTCAGCCAATAAGAGACTTCGTTCTTTGGCATAAGCGTGCCGAGTCCCCATCAGTCAGAATGTAGGCGAGATGGATCCCAAACATCTGAAGTTATGGTGAGTACATAACTAAAAGTTATCCCCTTTGGGAAAAAACATGTACCCATGGATTACCACATAGGTGGCAGTACACTAAACACCAAAAGTGTGATAAGAGACTTAGGGACACAGGTGGACAGTGGTCTCACCTTTGATACCACATCACCACAACAGTCAGGAAATCCTATGTGACGCACCTCATCACTAAGGGATTTTTATCCAGAAAAAAAGGGGGTCATTATCCCACTGTACTCATCCCTCATTAGACCCATTATAGAATACAATGCTTCATTTGGTATGTACCTCTCAAGACATCTGCAACAACTGGAAAGGCCACAGAAATACCTCACTAAAAGAATCACAGGCCTAAGGCAGATGCCCTATGCTGACCATCTAAAAAAAAAACTCCAGCTATACTCTGTCGCATATCGTTTACTCAGAGGAGATGTCTGCTTAACATACAAGGCCATGTCAAACCCAGAGTTGTTGGACATGCTACACTTAAAGAAATCCCAATCCCCCAGAGCTACATGCTCCAGGGATCTAAACCTTGTCATCACAATGAACAAAAAATGCTGGAGGGATAGGTTCCTGACCCATAGACTCCCCAGACTCTGGAATAGACTGCCCATACATGTCAAGCAGAGCGCCTCTGTGGACCTCTACAAAAGCAAGCTTGACGATTGGATAGGAGATAAGAAATTCACCCCCGGATCATGTCAGTCGCCCTGCTAGACAGGGGTCTAGGGAAGTAAATATTGTGGGAAGAAATAGCCAAGGAATTGTTATGGCTAGGCTTGAATAGGCCCTAGGCCCGATAGCCTAGTACCAACCTATGAACTTCACCAGTGGATCATAAATTCATCCCAAGTCTGGCTCCCATATCTCTGATGGACAGAGGCAGACAGTAACTGCATTCCACTAGCATACAACCTCCTACATAACCTTTAGAAACTTCCTAACATACCCCTTCTTAATAAATGGCCATGATACAGAGGAACACAACTAGGCTTATAGAGGCTCAGCTGGTCGTTAGCCTAATATTGCCTGTGAACCTATGCACCCGAGTCTTTTGTTAATGCCCCTTATGTTGAATCGAGACTCTTCAGTCTGAAGGTCAGTGAAACACTTTCCACAAGTGAACAAGATTGTAAGACCCTTTCTGCCTTAGGAATCAAATGTTGTACTCCTCAAAAGAGCCTTCTCAAGGAGTCTGCAAGTTACAAGGTGTGATGCCTGTGTACTGGCCCAGTAATCAAGGAGCCTCAGTCCTCACCACTAACACCAATGAGGGACATGCACATTGGGAAGGATAACAAGTACACACCCAGTAAAGTACAATGTCCCTTAAGAGCACATGGAGATCAGAGTTTGGGGATGGTTTCTCCCTCTCCCTCCAGATCCCCAATAAGACTTCCCACTAGAACAGTTGTAGGGTTCAGATCTCAGCAGAGTGGTCAAGCCAAAATCTCCAGCACCCTCTCTGTCCAAACAGTACCTCGTGTCCCTGCCCAAGTAGCTGACACACACACACTTAGAGATTTGATTTATTTGCAAACACACAGACACTCCTGGGGAAAGTTGGCACAGGTTCACTAGCTATGCCCCCTTCTGCCCAGACTAAAAGGTAGTAATCACTGCCACCAACCACTACTTACTTAAGGCCCTTCCCAAAGGGTGACCAATTCTACTCTGCAGTGATACTGTTATCCAAATGGTAAGTGTGACCAGAACACTTAAGGCTATTCTAGAGTGGCCTGTACAGTTATGCAAGTACTCTTATTGCTTAAATTCCTCTATACAAAACCAGCCACAATTAAAAGGTTTAAATATATTTAATAGTAAATAATAAAAGCACAAGACAATACTCATTAACTGAATCACAGGAAATATTTTAAAACAACATTGCAGAACTGTCTCACATAAATACAGAAAACATCTAGACTAGTCTTGCTATATTCCTGTCTATTTCTATGAGATAATATGCCCTAAATGTCTTATAGAGCCAGGCAGATATAGATGAGAAGTGCTGAAGAGATATTTACAGGTCCAGAACAAAATAGAAAATGCACTGACCTTCTCTCTGAGATAGTTCTTAAATTAATAATACACATTACTGCTGCGTTAGCTTGATGACATCACTATTTGACACTTGCATGTAGTTCCCAGACTAAACAGATAAAAACAGAATTTAACATGTCTCTATGAAAACTACTTATCTCTTAGAAGCTTGCCTGAAACTGGAAGTCGTAGAACAATTATCTTGGAAACCTGCAATTACCTCTGTTTCAAACAATAGAAAGAATTTCCAGCTGCAAGCATTCTGTCTTCTAGTTCTGGTAAACACTTGTAAAATTATTTATTTTCTCAGAGTTTGCAAGTTAACTCTGTAAGTCCCAACTTCTGCTATGAAAACATACATTTGCATAGGCATATAGTCCATATACATTTTTGCTCTTCTCCGAGCAGAATGCACTGTGGTTACATTTTTGAAGCTCAGCACATAACATATAGTTTAATCATAGCATATAGATGTTAAGTTGTCAATCTCGCCTTCATTCTTGCTGGATGGGTTCGGAGCCGATCCTCGGCTCCACTGCACTGCTAAGCTCGAGAGCTAATTTTACCAGCTCGAGGCAACCCTATATCCCATGATGCAAGGCGGAGATTACTCAGATCTCGTTTGCCGCTTCGCTAACGAGGTGCCTTTTTACCAGCTCGAGGTAAGTGAACTTATATAGACTCTTGTCTACCCCCGTTTCTAACTTTTTTCACCTAGGTATTATTTTTTGTTAGTTGTCGATTCACGTTAACCCTATTCCTGTCAGTGTACCCTCCTTTAAGTGGATTTTTCCCTTACCCCTTGTTAGGCCTTAGGCCTTCCCCTCCCTAAATTTTTTCCTGTCAGGGAACTTTTTGTGTGTGACTGTCTGTGTCCCTGTTAGTGTAAAATTAATTAATTTAATTTAATTTAATTTTAATTTAATTTTGGACTTAGTGTGTTTGTGTGTCAGTGTGTTTAAGTGTTTCATCGACACAGTTATGTCGAAGGACACTAAGGTCTCAGGTTTCAAGAAGTGTGACTCGTGCTGTCAGAAGATGTCTCTGACAGACGGTCACACTTCTTGTATTTATTGCCTGGGACCTTCTCACCTGCAGGACTCTTGTGCTATCTGTCATGCTTTCAGCCCAAGAGTCCTGCAGGAAAGAAAAAATAAGCTCATTTTAAGGGGCTTATTAAAACCCGAGAGCTCCCCGACTAAGGCGGCGCCGGGGAAGCCCTCGAAACCTGCTAAGCCTTCGGCTCAGGCTTCCAAGCCATCGGCTTCAGGTTCGTCCTCTCCTGGTTCGAGATCGGCTCCAGCCGGAGCCGATCCTTCCATACCAGTGTCAGTATCGGCTCCATCCGGCGCCGATACTGTTAAGTCTAGACACTCAGTGTCGGCTCCGGTCGGAGCCGACGTCTCTTCGGCTCCGATGGCTCCATTGATCTCAAAAAAGAGATCTCGATCCCCTTCTGTGGAATCAATTCATTCGGCTCCGAGATCACCTTTGCTCTCGGAGCGGAGCCATCGGAGCCGATCTTCTCGGTCATCCAGGCTATCTGATCACGACCTTGAGAGAGTGGTGAGTAGACTATTAAAGTCTCAGGCATTGGCCCAAATTCTCCATAGCCCATCTCAACAGATGGTAGCTATATCTCATCCACTGAACATTCCTCCTTCGACTCTCTTACAGAGCTCGGAGCCGGAGCTCCTCGGAACCGGTACCGTTGTGACTTCGGAGCCGATACAACCCCTTTCGGCTCCGATTTCCTCCTTGAGACCTTCATTGGAGGGATCCGGGCGTCTGCTCTCTCTCGTCGGCTCCGAGGGGGCGAGTGGCATCGGACCCTTGTCCGACCCCGTTCTCCCTCTCGGAGCTTCGGCGTTGGTGAGCTCGGCCCCGACATCTGCCTCGGAGCCTTCCCTCTCGGTGAGGCCTGGGGTTCCTATCTCTTTGGAGCGGGAGCCTTCTGGTCTCTCTGATGGGGGAGCCTTCGAGGTGATGAGGAGTGTACTAGCCCCTGGGCTTAGTCAACGGACAGTTCCATCGGCTCCTCCCACTACAGTGCCTGCTGACGTCTCGTCTCACTCTCTTGCTCCCGGACCCAGAGATCCAACGCCTCAGGTTTCCCCATTGGGAATATCTTCCTCTTCCGAGGCTTCTCCTGATCCGTCAGGAGAACCCCCTGGAAGAGGACATGTAAGAGGAAACATTTAGACTCCCCTGAGTCTACTACATCAGATACTGACTTGGATGAGTCGGAGGGGTCCCCAAGGTCCTCTTCTGAGGATGTCTCATTTTCAGACATCCTTGAAATCCTTAAACAGAGGGGGAACTGGCCCTCCCTTAATCCCTCCGAGGATGAGTCAGTATACCTGGAGGCGTTCGGATCTCGACCCTCCACCTCCTGGGTGTCTCCGCCTTTCGACCCTCTCATGGAAGTAGTGGCTCGGAAGGCGTGGATGGCTCTGGATTCGGTGGAACCTACCCCCAGGAGACCTTCAAAATTTATTACAGCCCCACAAGATAGGCAATACTTAACAAAAGGTGTCCCAGTTGATGCCATGGTGGTGGCTGCTGCCACCAAGAAGGAATTAGCTGATCCTTCAGTACCTGTTCATCCTCCTAATAAGGATTCTAGGACTATGGACAGGTACGGTAAGTGGATTTTTTCTTCAGCGACTTTTGCCATGAGATCGCTGAACTACCTATGCCACTTCACCCGCCTTCAAAGAGATGTTCTTAAAGAGTTGGGAGAAGTTTTACAGGATCCGTCAGTTGCTGGGTCTCAAGATAAGATTACCTCACAGCTAGGAATCCTTAACTCCACTGCTAACTCCTCCATGCGGCTCATTTCTTATGCAGCCGATGGAGCGAGTAGAGCCGCAGGCACAGGAGTGGCTTTAAGGCGTCAGTCCTGGATGCGGCTTTGTAATTTTGCAGACCCCTTCAAGGCGTCTTTCACAAACTCCCCTTTTGATGGCTCGAACTTGTTCGGTCCTCATATGAAAGACACTTTGACTAGATGCGAACAAGATGGCAAGACTCTTTCTGCCGTAGGAGTCTGTCTCTCTGCCCCTTCTAGACCTTACCCCAAAGGACAGAAGGGAGGAAAAATGTGGTTCCGCAAATCTCAAGGAGTCACGCCTGACGCACGAAGTCAGTTTACCCCCAGAGGCAGAGGGGGTAACAACAATAGACGCTGCCCTAGGGGCAGAGGGGGTCCGCAGAATCAGGGTAGCAGAGAGCCTCTTTCTGACAAACCCTTCCAGCATCCCTGAGATGTTGCCCGATTGTCCGCCTTCGGAGGCAGTCGGGGGAAAATTATCGCTGTACCCAATAGCCTGGCTTTCCCTTTCTCAAGACAAATGGGTACAGTCAATTATATCCGAGGGTTACAAAATTCCCTTTATTCAATCCCCAATTCAACAAAAGGGAACCCTTCCAGACGTTCTACCCGGTCTAAGGGAACTAGCAGTACTAGAAATATCAAAGCTGCTAGTAAAAAGAGCCATCCAGCCAGTCCCGGCAGACCAAATAGGATCCGGAATCTACTCAAGGTTCTTTTTAGTTCCAAAAAAGGCAGGGGACTGGAGACCAATATTAGATCTGAACTCAACAAGTTTGTAAAGAAATCAAGATTCCGGATGGTCACGCTCCAGTCCATTCTGCCCTTTCTGGGCAAGGACAATTGGATGTGCTCAATAGCTCTTCAGGATGCGTACTACCACATAAAAATTCACAGACGCTCCAGAAGATTTCTCCGCTTCCGGCTGGGGACCAGTCACTTCCAATTCAGAGCCCTGCCCTTTGGACTCACTACAGCCCCCAGAGTGTTCACCAAATGCATGGCAGTGGTTACGGCTCACCTGAGACATCAAGGATTCCAGGTGTTTCCATATCTAGACGACTGGCTCCTCACTGCCACCACCAGGCATCAGCTTCTCCAAGCCAGAAATTACACCATTCATACTTGCAGAGGGCTAGGAATTTCTATAAATTTGAAAAATCTGCCTTGTCGCCTTGTCAATATATTACTTTTATAGGCGCAAAATTGGACACCGTACAACTTTCTGCAAGGTTGACAGACCAAAGGATCTTGGACATTCAAAGACACGTCCAAGTGATTCTATTCAGCAACAAAATTCAGGCCAGATTTGCTCTGAAAGTACTGGGTCTTATGGTGGCCGCCATAACACTTCTTCCTCTCGCCCGCTTTTACATGCGGCTTCTACAATGGATGCTATTCACCCAATGGTCCTTTCAACAACTTCCCATGCGTCAACAAATCATAGTAACTCCAACTTGCAAAAGGCATCTGACTTGGTGGATATCGTCCCCTCAAATCCATCAAGGCAGACCATTTGTTCCTCTTGCCCCAGTTGCCACGGTTACATCGGACGCCTCCCTGATCGGGTGGGGGCATTATCAGGGCAGAATGGTCCATGGCACTTGGCAACCTTTCGAGTACCATCTGCACGTAAAGCAACGCACATCCCCGGGAAATCCAACATCATAGCGGACAGATTGAGCAGAGCTATTCTCATGCCTCACGAGTGGTCTCTCAAACAGTCAGTGACGGAAGAGATTTTTCAGAAGTGGGGACTTCCTTGCTGCGACCTTTTCGCTACACCTCAAAACAGCAAATGCCCAGACTTCTTCTCTCTCTTCCCCCTTCCAGGCCATCCCCCCAGAGACGCTCTAACCCAAGATTGGCCCCGGGGACTTCTTTACGCCTTTCCTCCTTTTCCTCTGATACCTCAGCTAATTCAGAAAGCAACAGCCTTGAGAGCCAAGTTGATTCTCATTGCCCCTTATTGGCCTCGACAGATATGGTTTCCGTTCCTACATCATTACCTCTTGGTACAGCCATGGCATCTGGACCCGGTTCCAGATCTTCTGACCCACCAGTCGGGTCAACTGCACCAATCCATACCCTCTCTCAACCTCACTGCTTGGTTGCTCCACTTCCATCCTTAGCCAGGCTTCCTATGATTTCTAATCCTGTACGGGATATCATAGTAGCTTCCTAAAATCTTCTACCAGAAAGATCTACACTAGTAAATGGCGGCTTTCTCTTTCTGGGCAAAAGCTAGGAACATAGACCCTATACTGCTCCAATTCATTCGGTATTGGACTTCCTAGCTCACATTTTTAATTCAGGATCCTCTTCTTCCACAGTGAAAGTTCAACTGGCAGCCATTTCAAATTTTCACATAGGCTTTTTGGACCACAACATTATGTCACATAAACTTTGCAAGGCATTGCTTCGAGGTATCTTTTTATTGAAACCTCCAATTAGAGACCCCCCACCACAGTGGGATCTAAATTTAGTTTTAACATCCTTGATTCTTCCCCCGTTCGAACCTGCAGCTGCCTGTTCCTTGAAATTGCTTTCTTGGAAGACACTTTTTCTAGTTGCCATTACATCTGCTAGGAGAGTGTCTGAGCTTCACGCTCTCTGTGTTCATCCTCCCTATCTAATATTTCACAAAGATAGGGTATCCCTAAGAACTAATCCGTCTTTCTTACCAAAGGTGGCATCTCAGACTAACCTGAATCAGTCCATTGATCTTCCAGTATTTTTCCCGAATTTTTCTGATAGAGCTGAAAAAAAGTTACATTATCTCGATGTTCACCGTCAGCTGAGATATTATCTAGATAAGACAAAAATTTTTAGGAAGTCTGATCAACTTTTTCTATCTTATGCAGAGAACAGGAAAGGCCTTCCAGTTTCTAAGGTAACTTTATCTAGGTGGCTGTCTTCCTTGATCACTTACATTTATCAGCTCAGGGACAAAGAATTGGTTTCTATCCCAAAAGCCCATTCTACCAGAGCTCTAGCTACATCTACAGCTTTTCAAGCTAGACTTCCAATAGACACTATTTGTGCAGCAGCCACATGGGCCTCTCCTCATACCTTTGTCTCACATTACAAATTAGATTTGGTCTCCAGAGACAGAGCAAATTTTAGTTCCACCGTTCTCAAGAGTCTGTTCCAATGAGCCACCCAGGAAAGAGGTGCTAGGGACGCGGTCCCATCCAGCAAGAATGAAGGCGAGATTGACAACTTAACATTTAGAAGTTATGTACCTACCATAACGTTCCATGTTAGTTGTCTTCTCTCGCCTTCTTTCTTGCGTCCCGCCCTCCTTCTCCCTAGCCTGGTCAGACCGCGAAGATTATTCATCCTCTATTAAGAGGTTTTACCTTTTTCTACCTGTTCAACTCCTAGTTTCGCTAGGTTATGTGGATCCTTTCTACAGGTTTATGATGTTATTTAGTATTTTATTTCTTCCTCCTAAGTTGGAAGAAAATACTACTATTTCTTTAGCTACCAAACGAGATCTGAGTAATCTCTGCCTTGCATCATGGGATATAGGGTTGCCTCGAGCTGGTAAAATTAGCTCTCGAGCTTAGCAAGTGCTGAGCCGGAGCCGAGGATCGGCTCCGAACCCATCCAGCAAGAAAGAAGGCGAGAGAAGACAACTAACATGGAACGTTATGGTAGGTACATAACTTCTAATTTTCTTACATTTGTAAGGCAAGCCTGCGGATCATATTAATATTTACAAATGACATAGGATTATTTACAAAATTCTAACTAGCTGGGCTGGCAGCCTTCACACAAGGGTTCATACCCAAAACTTCTGGAGATTACAGCCCCCCCCCCCCCAAGAAGAGGAGGAATCTGTTTAAGAGTGGACATTGCCCTTGAGGCAGAGGAGAACTAGGGCTTATGGGGTCCATTCTCAGAGAGGTCCTTTCAGTGCTCCTGAACCTTTGACTGATTTCTGGAGGCAGTCAAGGTGGTTATCCCTGCACCTGACAACCTGGATGTCCATCACTCAAGATATATGAGTGCAATGAATAATAACCATGTCTGTCTCATTCCTTTTCTCTCACCACCCTCATACCTTCATGTGCCATCCTCTCGAATGGATACAGCCCCTTCAGAAATAAAGAAGTTTTTAAACAACTGAGCTACCCAAGAGATTCCACCCATCAAAATAGGATCTGGAATTTACTCTGATTCTTTTTAGTCCCAAGGAAAAATGGGGACCTAAGGCCAATTCTGGACCTCCACCAGCTAAATAAGTTTGTAAGACAAACAAAATTCCAGTCGGTCACAGTTCATTGTGTTCCACCTTTACTAAGGGAAAAATGAATGGATGTGCTTGATTGATCCCCAGAATGAGTACTGCCACATAAAGATGGATAGGTGGTCCAAGAGGTTCCTGCTTCAGGCTGGGAGCTATTCAAAGCCCTTCTCTTTGGTCTTACTACAGTCCCTGGGTGTTCAGCAAGTGTATGGCAGTGAGAGCAGCTCATCTCCGACTGCAGAGGTTCCGGGTTTTTCCTTATCTGGATGTCTGACTAATCACCAGCTCTGGCAATGTACTTGTTCAGGCCAGGAATCCCTTCTTCGTCTTCCATCTTTGGATGAATCTGGGAATTACAATGATTACAGCAAAGTCCAAAATCCAGCGTGTTCCATTCTTGGAAATCATCAGAGCTCAACTAGACATGAAACTTCAGATTGCAAAGCTTTTTCTGACCAGAATTTGAAGTCTTCACAGGCAAGACTTGGTGGTACTTTCTTGACAGAATCACTGGCAAAACTGATATTACATCTCTTTGGCTCCATGGCAGCTGGGATTAGCGTAGTTCCTCTGGGCAGATACCACATGAGAGTTCTTCAGTGGACTTTAGCAGTCCAGTGGTCTATCAGGCAACATCCCATGTTCTTCCATGTATCAATGTTAAGTTGTCTATCTCACCTTCATTCTTGCTGGTTGGATTCGGAGCTGATCCTCTGCTCCGACTTGGCCATCTTCAAACGCTTGAGAGCTGCTTACTGGCTCGAGGCCCCCTCCTATATCCCATGATGCCTGGCGCTAGATACCCAGATCTCATTTGCCGCTTCTGCTATGAAGTTGCATTTACTGGCTCAGGTCGTAATTTTCACTTTGTTCTTATATGTAGGACGTTTTTGTACTTTGTTAGGTATACTTTTATTGTTATAGCTCAGAGTAGATTCTATAGCAGTTTGTTAGTGTTTATCCCCCCTTCAAAACTTGTTTTCTCCTTAGAGAGTTTTTCCTTTCCCTCCCCCACCCCCGTTTACCTTTCAAAATAAGCCGTTTTAGTTAGAGGCTTATCATTGTTTTATTTTTAAGGTAGACAAAAGTTTTCTTTTTAGTAAATTGTGGTAGCTTGTAGGTCTTATATTATTATAGTGTGTGTGTGTGCTGTTAGGGTGTGGTACCTTGTGTGAATTGTGTGTATTTTTTTTCAGTTACCTACTCTCCACTCTACTTGTTATTTGTATTTGGTTTTCCTTTACAGGAATGTCTAAAGACACAAAAGTGTCGGGATTCAAGAAGTGTGACTCATGCTGTCAGAAAATGTCTCTGACAGATGGTCACACTTCTTGTGTCTACTGCTTGGGCTCCCTGCACCTGCAGGACTCTTGTTCGGTGTGTCACGCCTTTAGTCCAAGAGTCCTGCAGGAGCGTAGGAATAAGCTTATCCTGAGGGGTTTGCTTAAACCTGAAGGATCACCAGCCAAGACTCAGTCAGTGAAACCTTCTAGGCCATCGAAGCCATCGGCTCCCAGCTCGGAGCCGTCGCCGGGTATGGCTTCTGCTTCAACTTCGCTTCCGGCTGGAGCTGAAGTACCTGTCTCTTAGTCGGCTCCGACTCTTCCGTCGGAACCGTCAGGGAGTTGGAAACGCTCCAGGTCACCATCATTGGAGTCGATACACTCGGCTCCAGGGTCATCCTTATTGCAATCTGAGTGGAGTCATCGATCCCACTCTTCTCGGTCGTCTGGGCTATCTGACCATGATTTGGAGAGAGTGGTGAGCAGGCTTTTAAAGTCGCAGGCCCTGGCAAAAATGCTATCCAGCCCCCCTCACCAGGGTTCGGCTTTACCTGTTTCTCCAATAGTTCCTCCTTCGACTCATCCCTTGAGTTCGGAGCCGGAGCATGCTGTGGCTGGAACCGTGGGTCCGTCGGCACCGATACCTCCCCTTTTGGTGCCGTCGTCAGCACCGATCTCTTCCATGGTGCCGTCCTTGGAGGGATCTGGGCGCTTGGACTCCCTCGTTGACTCCGAGGGGGCGAGTGGCATCGGACCCTTGTCTGACCCCGTTCTCCCTCTCGGAGCTTCGGCGCAGGTGAGTTCGGCTCCTACATCGGCTTCGGAGCCGTCCCTCTCATTGCCGAGAAGGATTCCGGTCTCTTCGGAGCCGGAGCCTTCTATGGCATTGGGAAGGGGCGCCTTCAAGGTCATGAGGAGTGTGCTGGCATCTGAGTCAGCCTCATGGTCGGCCTCATTGGCTCCTCCCCCCATGGTGCCTGCTCCTGCCTCTGCCCCTCCTCCAGAGCCCGTGGAGAACAAGTGCTCCAGGGCACCCCATTGGGTGTATCTTCCTCTTCCAAGGCCTCCCCTGTTCATTCAGAGGAGCTCCCTCGAAAGAGAAAATGCAAGAGGAAGCATGTTGACTCCCCTGAGTCTGTCACTTCAGATACCGATTTGGAGGAGTCGGAATGGTCCCCGAGATCCCCCTCTGAGGACGTCTCCTTCTCAGACATCCTTGAAATCCTTAGGCAGAGGGGGAACTGGACTACCCTTAACCCTTCCGAGGATGAGTCAGTATTCCTGGATGCGTTTGGTTCCCGACCCTCCACCTCCTGGGTGTCTCCGCCTTTCGATCCACTGATATCGGTGGTGGCTCGAAAGGTGTGGTCAGCTCCAGACACAATGGAACCAGCTTCCCGTAGGCCCACAAAATTCATCACCGCCCCTCAGGACAAGCAATTTCTGACCAAGGGTGTTCCTGTTGATGCCATGGTGGTAGCAGCGGCCACTAAAAGGGAGTTGGCTAAAACTTCTTCGTCTGTCCATCCCCCTAATAAGGAATCTAGGACGATGGACAGATATGGGAAGCGGATGTTTTCCTCAGCGACATTTTCCATGAGGTCTCTGAACTATTTGTGCCATTTTACCCACCTTCAAAGGGATCTCCTTAAAGAGTTAGGAGATACCCTTCAAGATCCATCAGCTGCGGGGGCTCAGGCTAAGATTGCCTCGCAGCTGGCGACTCTAAATTCTGTAGTGAACTCCTCCATGCGGCTCAACTCTTATGCAGCCGATGGAGCGAGCAGGCCCGCAGGCACAGGTGTGGCTTTGAGGAGACACGCTTGGTTAAGGTTATGCAACTTTGCGGAACCCTTTAAAGCGTCTTTCACCAACACCCCCTTTGATGGTTCTGCTCTGTTTGGACCACAGGTGAAGGATACCCTGACCAGGTGTGAGCAGGAAGGCAAGACTCTCTCTGCCGTTGGAGTCCGTTTTTCCACTCCTTCAAGACCGTATCCCAAGGGTCAGAAGAGTGGGAAGATGTGGTTTTGGAAATCCCAGGGAGCCGTACCTGACACATGTGGAGAGTTCCCATCCAGGGGCAGAGGAGGGAACAACAATAGACACCGCCCTCGGGGGGGGGGGGGTCCGCAAAATCAGGGCCAAAGAGAATCCTTCTCTGACAAGCCCTTCCAGCATCCCTGAAGTGCTGCCCGGCTGTCCACCTTCGGAGGCAGTCGGGGGAAGATTATCGCTGTGCCCAGAAGCCTGGCAAAGTATAACAAAAGACAAATGGGTACTTTCTATCATATCCGAAGGCTACAAAATCCCCTTCTTTCGCACTCCCTACATTCCCAGCAAATCCCTTCCAGATGTTCCACCCAATCTAAGGGATCAAGCAGTCCAAGAAATTTTAAAACTGCTAAGAAAAAGAGTCATCCAGTCAGTCCCAGCAGACCCAACAAGGATCCGGAATTTACTCAAGGTTCTTTTTGGTACCAAAAAAGACAGGGGATTGGAGACCCATTCTGGATCTCAGCAGACTAAACAGGTCTGTTCAAAAAACGAAGTTCCGGATGGTCACGCTACAGTCCATTTTACCCTTTGTGGGTCAGGACAATTGGATGTGCTCCATAGTTCTTCAGGATGCTTACTACCATATCAAAATGCACAGGCGCTCCAGAAGATTCCTCCGCTTCCGGCTGGGAGCCAGTCATTATTAGTTCAGAGCGCTGCCCTTTGGTCTCACCACAGCCCCCAGGGTGTTCATCAAATGTTTGGCAGTAGTCACCGCTCACTTGAGACGCCAAGGATTCCAGGTGTTTCCATATTTAGATGACTGGCTCCTTACTGCAACCACCAGGCATCACCTGCTGCTAGCCAAAGACTACACCATCCAAACGTGCTCCACTCTAGGCATCACAATAAATTTCGAAAAGTCTGCATTGTCGCCTTGTCAATCTATCACCTTTATAGGCGCAAACTTAAACACAAAGGACATGTTAGCGACTTTACCAGTAGACAGAGTGTTAGCCATTCGACGACATGTGCAGGTCTTATTAGGATGCAAAAAGATTCAGGCCAGATTTGTCCTAAAAACATTGCATCTCATGGCAGTGGCTATAATACTAGTCCCCCTTCCACGCTTTCATATGCGGATTCTTCAGTGGATGCTGTTCACACAATGGTCTTTCCAGCAACTCCCGATGTCTCACAGGATAATGATCACACAGTCATGCAAAAACCAACTTGTTTGGTGGATGGTTTCCCAATCATTACACCAGGGCAGACCATTCGTTCTTCCTCCCCCAGTAGCTACGGTGACCACGGACGCCTCCCTGATCAGGTGGGGGAGGCATTATCAGGGCAGAACAATCCAAGGCACCTGGCAGCCTCAAGAGTACCATCTGCATATCAATGTCTTGGAGATGAGAGCCGTGCTTTTAGCGTTGCAAGCTCTTCAGAACTCTCTTCCCACCGGGACCATTGCAATTCAAACAGACAATATGTCAGTGGTGTGGTACATCAACAAGCAGGGCGGAACCAAGTCATACCCCTTATGTTGAGAAGCACTCAGACTTTGGCAGTGGGCGATCTCTTCCCAACAGTTTCTGATAGCAGCGCACATCCCTGGGAAGTCCAGCGTTATAGCAGACAGGCTGAGCAGAGCAATTCTCATGCCTCACGAGTGGTCTGTCAATCAGACTGTGGCGGACAGAATCTTCCGCAAATGGGGTCAGCCTTGCTGCAACCTTTTTGCCACCCCCTTCAGCAGCAAGTGCGACAATTTTTTCTCTCTCCTACCTCTTCCCGGACACCTCCCCAGAGACGCTCTAGTTCACGATTGGCCCCAGAGACTTCTTTATGCATTCCCTCCATTCCCCCTGATTCCCAAACTAATTCAGAAAGCTACCACACTGGGATGCAAGATGATCCTCATTGCCCCTTACTGGCCTCGACAAATTTGGTTCCCCTTCCTGCATCATCACCATCTGGAGCAGCCCTGGACCCAATTCCAGATCTCCTGATCCATCATTCGGGCGGGCTGCACCAATCTCTTCAATCTCTCCAGCTCACTGCTTGGTTTCTCCACTTCTGACTTTAGCCAGGCTTCCCAACATCTCCCATTCAGTGCGTGAAATCATCTTATCCTCACATAAGTCGACCACTTATGCTAGTAAGTGGAAACGTTTTTCCTTATGGGCAGAGAACAGGAATATAGATCCCTTTTCAGCCCCTGTGCACCATATTTTAGATTTTCTAGCAGAACTTTTTCGAACTGGATCCTCTTCTGCCACAATTAGAGTTTAGATTCAAGCATCATGTCCCATAAGCTTTGTAAAGCCTTTCTGAAGGGGACCACTCTACTCAGTCCCCCAGTATGAGATCCCCCGCCTCCGTGGGATCTGAATTTGATTTTAGCTTCCCTGATACTGCCCCCCCCCCCCTTTGAACCGGCAGCTTCTTGTTCCTGAAGTTTCTTTCTTGGAAAACCCTTTTCTTGGTTGCAGTTAGGTTGGCCAGAAGAGTTTCTGAACTTCAGGCTCTTTGTGTTCGTCCTCCTTACCTAGTTTTTCACAATGATAGAGTTTCTCTTCGGCCTAATCCTTCCTTTCTCCCAAAGGTTACTTCTGATTGTAATTTGAATCAGTCCATTGAACTGCCCGTGTTCTTTCCGAATTATTCCAACAAGGCAGAATACAAATTACATCAGTTGGACGTCCATAGACAATTACGCTTTTACTTGCATAGAACCAAGCAATTCAGAAAATCAGACCAGTTGTTCCTGTCTTACGCTGAAGGAAAACAAGGCATACCGGTGTCAAAAGTCACCTTATCTAGGTGGTTGTCTTCTACTATTACCTTTATATATCAGTTGAGAAAAAGACCTTCCTGCTAAAACCAAAGGTCACTCCACCAGAGCTTTAGCTACTTCTGTGGCTTTTCAGGCTAGATTGCCAATGGAAACTATTTGTGTGGCAGCTACCTGGGCTAATCCACATACCTTCATTTCACATTATAAGCTGTATGTGGCTTCCAGAAGCAGAGCTGATTTTGGTTCCACTGTTCTGAAGAGTCTGTTCCGATGAGCCACCCAGGATTGAGGTGCTAGGGACGCTGTCCCAACCAGCAAGAATGAAGGCAAGATAGACAACTTAACATTAAGAAGTTATGTACCTACCATAACGTTCCATGTTAGTTCTTCTTCTCTGCTTCTTTCTTGCGTCCCACCCTCCATCCCCCTATCCTAGTAGACCTAGAAGAGTTCGTTCCTTAGGTTTCTTTATCACTGGCTGAGTCTTCTCTGGCTGTTACTTCTGACTGTCAGTCTCTCCAGTAGTTTCCTGTGTCCTGCTACAGTTGCTGTATTGTCATGATTATTATTATTATATCTGTAGTTAGGTTACCAAACGAGATCTGGGTATCTAGCGCCAGGCATCATGGGATATAGCAGGGGGCCTCGAGCCAGTAAGCAGCTCTTGAACTTTTGAAGATGGCCGAGTCGGAGCCAAGGATCGGCTCCGAACCCAACCAGCAAGAAAGAAGGCGAGAAGAAGGCAACTAACATGGGACGTTATGGTAGGTACATAACTTCTTATTAGTGATGATTTGCAGATCACATTTCCAGTGGTGGCTGGACTAACTGGCTGAGTCTCAAGGATTTCTTTATTTTTCCTTCACCCCAAGCCACGATGATCATGGATGCTTCCCACCTGGAGCGGGGGGACATTTTGTGAAAAAGATGGTCCAAGGTACATTGCCTCCAGCTGAGGCCATCTTCACATCAGCATCTTGGAGTTGAGAGCAGTTTTCCTAGTGTTGGAGACATCCAGGACTGTCCCCTTAGGTGTGGTGTCTCTCCATACAGACATGTTAGTGCTTTGGTACATCAGTAAACAAGGAGAAACCCAATGTTATTTTTGTTGAGAAACCAAGAGGGTATGGCAATGGGTGATATCTTCCCACTTTTTTTTGATAGCAGTGCATATTATAGTGAAATCCACTGTTCCAGTAGACAGGTTGAACAGGTCAATCCTCCTTCCTCATGAGTCCATATTCAACCACTGGGGCTGGCCCTGCTGCAATATGCAGCGAGTATTTTTCTCTGATCCCCAGTAGGGGGGAGTCACTGAAGGACACTCTGATTCACAGTTGGCCTTCCGTACTCCTTTACCTCTACATCTCTAAAACATCATTTCCTACAGGAAATGTAAAGGAAGATCATGGTCATCCTCCTATCTCCTACTGGCCTCGCCAAGTGTGGTTTCCATTCCTCTGGACTCATCTGGCACACCCTTCTTGGGTGTTGGGCTCAACTCCAGACTTATTATCCTACCTGTCAAGGGTCGCCTCAACTGACCATTCAGTATCTTAAGCTAAATGCATGATTTCTCCAGTTCCAGTGATGGCTAGATAGTCTAGGCTTTCATCTCTAGTCTTTCACATGTTGACCTCTCATCAGAAGCAGTCTATAAGAATGATCTGGAAAAGTAAATGGAAAATGTTCTCTATTTGGGCTTCCTGTAATAACTTAGATCTTTTTTCAGCCCCTCTTCTGGCCATTTTGGATTGTCCTGCATCTCTGTTTCAAAACAGAGCTAGTTAATCCACTATTAAGGTACAATTGGCCACTCCTCTTTTCATATTGGAGGACATCACATGCTCATTTCATTACTCAGACTGTCTAAAACTTTCTTCAGAGAAAATTCTCTCCTTTGCCCTCTTCTCAGGAATTTGGCACCCCCTTGGGATAGTACTATTTTGTTGCAAGTCTTGACAGGCCGTCCCTTTAAACCTGCAGCCAAAGTTGGTCTGAAGTTTTTTTCATGGAAATCTGCTTTTAGTGGTCATCACCTCTGCCAGTAGGATTTATCAGATCCACCCATTATCTTCTAAACCTCCTTATCTGATTTTGCAAAAAAACGGGGTTTCTCTGACAACTAATCAATCTTTCCTCTCTACAGTGGCTTCTGAATCATCAGTCAACCAATTAATCAATCCCCCAGTATCCTTTCCAAATTTTTCAAATAAGTGTGAATACAAGCTACATCTACTGGATGTGCACCGTCAGCTTAGTTTCTGTCTACATCAAGCCAAAACAGTTTCAAAGACTGACCAGTTATCTGTCAACTTCTATTGTCAAAATGGGAAAGGGAGTTAAGGTACCAAACAACTTTCACATGAGACCATTCAGCAGAGAATAACAAACTTTTTTACTGCACAGAAAGACATGTAACTGCGAAAGTAGGAAATCAAGATCCTGTCATCTCGAACCAGAGAAGTCATCACTCTTTATACTGTTTTTATTCAAAACAGCATTATTGCAACAGTTATAAAACTGCCACTGAACAGTTAGAAATGAATAGTGCAGCATCAGTTTTTGCTAAGATCTCCTGACTGCTTGTTTATGACCCTCCATTAGGATCACTTTCTGAATTCCATGATAGGACTTTCTACTGAGAACAAATCTTACTTTTCTAACCTTGTCAGCACTTGGTTATATTAGACAGAAGCAAACAAACCGGTACATACTGAAGGGCACTTGAGATTTTACTCTGCTATGAAAACATGTTAGAAATGAAATGCAAGCTCTAATATTTTTTCCTTCCCTGTACTTCTCACAATTCACATTCCCTCATCTGATGCTGTGAAGCATCACCAAAATCATAATACTTGATATGATGTTGTTCTTTTCATTCTTCTTCAACCCATGGGGTTTGGATCCAGTCCTCAGATCTGAAATCGCCGCATACTACAGACTTCAGATCCAGCTCTCAAGCTCCTTCCTCTACCCATAATGCCCTATTCCATCCTGATTACCTCAGATCTCATTTAATGCCATTGTCCAAAGATGCATGTCCTCTCTCAAGTGATTAACGATTAATAGTGAGTTTAACTTTACTAAATTGGTTTTTGTTTTGTAAAATACCTTTCTCTTGTTCCTCCTTCTCAATTTTTTTGCTGGCGTTAAGGATACTATTGTTTCTTATACTACTCCTTTCTCCTTTTCTAGCATTACTCTACTTACCTTTTTAATTAAGGTATTTCTTTCAAATTCAATGAAAGTCAATAGTGTAGCCACTCTGAATTAACTCCCTCTCACACCTTCTTTTTCTTCTTCTTCTTTCGGCTTTTCCCGGTTAGGGGTTGCCACAGCGGATCATCTGTCCGCTCATGGTTGGCAGTGGAGTTTTACGGTGTCGAGTTGCTAGCCCGGCACCCAACCTTCCACAGAAGGCACAAACATGCACATACTCACACCTAAGTCCAATTTAGTAACTCCCTCTCACACCAACGAACAAAATTTCTTCAGCAAAATGAATCAGAGGGAGAAACACGGCAGAAATAATATCATTGGAGTCGCCTTACAAAAGCCATAAAAATCTCAGATCCGACTGTGGCTCCGATAGTCATATCTGCCAGTCCTATGGTGCTATATTTGGATCTGAGGTCCTTGAATCCGAAACATGGCTCTTCACAGAGTGGTCGAAAACCAGAGTATACAATCAAGCCTTAGTTTCCCGCTGAGCTTGGAAGGAACCGGATACCATCAAACCCCTTCCAAAGAGAACCGATAAATTCTTAGCTCTTGCAAAAGACAGACCCCACTGTTGCAAAAGAGTCCCAGTTGATGCTATGGTTAGCAGTAGCCACCTAGAAAGAGCTAGCAGAATAGAGCAGTCTTTGCCCTGGCAACCTTTGCCCTTAGGTCACTAAACTACCTGGCACCCTTTACTAAACTTCAGAGAGATTTGACCGTAGAGTTATCAAATACCCTCAGAATGTCCTCACAACTGGCTATTCTCTTATCCATATCAAATACTTCAATGAGGTTGATCTCTCATACAGCTGAAGACACCGCACAAGCAGCTGGTTCAGATTTTGCCATAAGGAGACATGCCTGGATATGGCTATGTGACTTTGCAGAGCCTTTTAAGACGTTCTTTGTCAGCGCTGCATTTGTTGGCTCTTCCTTGTTTGGGCCTTCAGTAAAAGAAACACTTACTCTTAGCAAACACGATGAAAAGACTGTCTGCCATAGGAATCAGATTTTCTGCCCCTCAAAGAACCTTCTCCAGGAGTCAGAGAGGTGGTAAGAAGATGTGGTTCTGAAAATTTCAAGGACCTTTTCAAGATCCACGCGGTAATTCCTCCAGAGGCAGAGGAGGAAATTCTAATGGAAGACGTCACCCTAGAGACTGAGGAGGCCCGCAGAATCAGGGGTCCTAGGATTCTTTTGCAGACACTCTTCCAGCACTCCTGAAGTGCTGCCTGACTGTTCAAGTTCAACTCTGGAGGCAGTTGGGGGGGTGATTGTCCTTGAACGTGGATGCCTGGGCAAATATAACACAAGATTCATGGGTGCTAAGAATAATATCCAAAGGTTATTACATACCTGTTTTTGTACTCCCTACCTCCAAAAGAAAGAAGCTTCTCGAAGTTCCACCCAGTTAAATGAAGGCAGCAGCACAAGAAATCCAAAAGCTGCTAGAAAAAGAGTCATCCAAAAGGTCTCACCAGACCAGGTAGGATTTGGGACTTGCTCACACTTTTATTTAGTTCCCAAGAACATAGGGGACCCAAGACCAATTTCGGATCTAAGTAATTTGAAACAGTATGTGAAGAAGTCAAAGTTCAAAATGCTGACGGTGCAGTCCAGCCTACCTTTTCTTAACAAGGATGATTGGATGTGCTCCATGAGTGCTATCATATCAAATAGACAGATGGCCCAAAAGCACCTACACTTTTGTCTGGGAGGCAGTCATTACCAATTCAGAGTCCTACCCTTTGGACTTACTACAGCCCCCCAGAGGGTTTACCAAATGTATGCCAGTGTTGGCAGCTCAGTTGAGACTAAAAGGATTCCAAGTGTTTCCATACCTAGACGACTGGATTCTCACTGCCCCCTCCAAGCATCTACTTCTGTATGTCAGGGACTATTTGCTCCAGACTTGCAAATCATTGAGCATAACAATAGCCTATGCTAAATCAAGCTTAACAGCAGTCCAGAGCCTGGAGTTCATTGGTACACTTCTGGATACAATAACACAGGTAGCATCACTACCACCCAATTCCATTTACACTATTAAAAGTTAGGTTCTTGTACTACTTTCCCATCCATCTCCTTCAGCAAAATCAGTGCTTCAAGCACTAGGTTCCATGGCAATAAACACTGTATTACTTTCCTTGGCAAATTTCTTTTTGCGTGTTCTTCTATGGACTCTAGCTGTTCAGTATTCCAGTCTTCATCAGCCCCTATCCTTTCCATAGGATCATAGGAAGTTACTAGGCAATTGGCCCTGAGGTCCTTAAAAGCCTAGCCAAGAGTTTAGCCCATACATAGACAAATTAGCATCCGATGCCCCTGTCCAGTAGGGATATGGGTGGGATCCCAGGGATGTATTTTCTATTTCCCATCCAGTTATCCAAATTGTGCTTAAAAAGGGATAAAGAGGTACTCTGCTTGATGTGGAGAGGGAGTCTATTCCATAGATGGGGGAGTCTCTGAAACACAAATATGTCCGCCAGCAAGTTCTGTTGATGTCACAGACCAGGTTGAGGCCATGTGTGTGGGTTACTTGAGTGGAGCTTCACTTGCGGATATGCAGGAGTTCCATCAAGGCGGGGTCCAACATCTCCTTGTATGCCAGACAGGGGCCATCTCTGATTAGTCTGTATGAAACAGAGTAGAGGGATAGGGCTTTTAGCTTATCTGTGTATGGTAGATGTTTGAGACCCTGGATTCTCTTGGTGAGGTCTCTCCAGCTGCTGCATGTGCTTTGTGAGGTACATGCCGAATGGGGCGTTGTACTCAGTAATGGGCCTTATAAGGGAAGAAAACAGGGATGTTATGACCTCTTTGTCCCTGGATGAGATACCCTTACTTATGAGGTAGGCCATGTAGAAAGCTTTCTGTACAATGGAAGCAACATGGTGGTCAAAAGTCAGGCTGCTATCAATCTGGTTGCCCAAATCCCTCACGACTGACTGCGTGCTTAGAATGTTGTTATTAATGTGATAATTTGTGGGGATATCTCTCTCTCCAAAGGGGATGATTATGCATTTTTTTGTATTCAGCTTGAGACCATGTTTCTGACACTAGTCATTTGTTTGGGTGAGATCCTCTTGGAGGATGTCCACGTCACTAGGGGAATTGATGACAAGTCCCAACTTGCAGTCATCTGCAATCTTGGTCAGCCATAGCCCACTGGTTTTGGCCTGTACCTCAGAAAAGTATATTCCAAATAACAGAGGCCTGAAGATCGAACCCTGGGTACGCCACTCAATACGGGTGTACTGCTTGAGGTGGTTTCCCCTATTTTGACTAGGTGGGTTCTATCAGTGAAGCCAGTTGGCTACCCATCTGGTAACATACGGATTGATGCCTAGTTGAGAGAATTTATCTATTATGCCCGAGTGGGGAATAGTCTTGAAGGACTTTGGCCAGGTCAAGATAGGCAATGTGCACTGTCTTCCTCTCATCCATGGCTTTGGTGACTGTCTCAAAAAAGTCGACCAAATTTTGCAGACATGACCTCCCTTTGACAAAGCCAAACTGTGTGGGATTGAGTGTTTGGAGGTTGCCAGTGCCCTTGTTAATGAGGTCCATAATAATCTGTTCCATGGCCTTGCAGATCAGGCTAGGTAGGCTGACAGGTCTATAATTTCCCGAATCAGTGGACGTTCCACCTTTGTATAAAGGGATGACAGTGACTGTCCTAATCTCAGCTTGGACAAAACCGGTACTCAGGCTTTGGTTGAATAGGGTGCCTAATGGTGCTGCAAGTTCCTGCCTGAGTTCATGTAGGATGCAGCCTGAGATCTTATCAGGTCCCGTGGAGGCTGTATTTTTTTGCCTTTGAGAAACAGTGATGACCTGATCCCTAGACATAAGGGGAAGGGGGTAGGTACTGCGAATGTCCTAATTTACTGATGGGGGGACAGAGGGGTGAAATTGTGGCTGAATCTGTCAGCCAGCAAGTTTGCTATATCTACAGCATTTGTATATGTGGTGTCCTTGACCTTTCTGATCAGATCTGGGTGTTACCTTTGAGATTACGGACATACGTGAAGAAGGCCTTATGGTTGTCTCTAGTAGATGTGGCCAATTTGGACTCGAAGTTTGCTTTGGAGTATTTCACTAGTGCACTTATTTGCTTGTTTAGGCTAAGGAGAGATTGCTTCTAACTGGGCACCTGCTTCTTCTTGGTCCTGGACAGCAATTTTTTTTCTTTTATTCTAGAGTTTATTTATTGCAGATGTCCACCAGACAAGTTTACTCTTCCTTGCAGAGGAGGATTTAATCCTGTCAGATATTCCTGATTCCATGCATCTATGTAAATGTTCGTTTAGTAATTTGGTATAGTTTTGGATACTGGTGCCAGTTTCTAGAGAGGGAGAGGGGGCTGTGAAGCTGTTTATACCATCTGTCAGGAGGCTGTAATCAGCTTTGGAGAAGTTTTTTTGATTGGCCCTAGCTAGAGGGGGGTCGGGGGAGATGGTGACTTTAAACTTGACTGCTTTATGGTCGGATCTTACAAGGGAGGATGATACTGCAGGGATGCTGCAGTGGTTACTCATGTTGGTTAATAACAAGTCCAAGATATTATCACCTCTTGTGGGGGTATCGACTAGCTGTTCCAAAGGATTTGCATTAACAAAAATTGAGGAATCTCTCGGCATTTGTGTTTTGGCAAGAGTAGTTCTTCCAGTCTATGTTTGGGTAGTTAAAGTCACCCAGGATCAGGGTAAAGGGTTGAATCTTGATAGATTCGATGAGGTCTAGAGAGACAGTTTGGGCATCTTGGGTCAGATTTGGGGGCCGGTAGCTAGCTATGATTTTATGGGGGTCTTGTCAATAGTTAACTGCACCTGGAGTGTCTCCTGTGCGTCATACTGTTTGACCAGCCTGGAGGTGTGTATATCTTTAATATATGTTGAACTCCACCTCCTTTGGCTTTACTACCCACAGTTTGTGCTCTGGATATATGATAGGATGAGTAACCAGGTAAGGCTGGGGTGCTGTCCACAGCTTTGAACCAGGTTTCTGTGACTGCACAGATGTCAGCATTTTCCAGGGTTAGGAATGCTTGCAATGACTGCAGTTTCATGTTTAGACTCCTAGCGTTTACCATCATAACCTTTACTTTGTGTTTTGTTTACATTTTTATGTTGATAGTTTTAACCTCATCACTTTTCATAAAAAAAGGCACTATAGGGGAGGCAAGAGCATTTGCCAGAATCCTGAAGCCCAGGTGAGGCAGATGCAGGCCATTTCTGGCAAAGCATCGTGGTCTGTTGATCATATCTTCCCAGGCTGTCAGGTACTGGATCACCCTGGAATGACACCAGAAACTAAGCCAATTGTTAAAGTCTGTCATTTTCTGTTTGTATTCAGGCATCATTCTGGGTGACGGTAAAATGTTACTTAAGGCTAGGGACATACCTGCCTGGAACACATATTCAGCATGTTCAATCATGTCTTTCTTCATATAGTCCAGCGAGGTACGTCTCAAGTCATTCACACCAACATGGAGTATGACAGAGTCATAACAGTACCTGTTGTTGAGAGGAGTTCAGGCTCCTAGGCAGCAAGACAGTTCCCTCTGGTATATTTGGTTGGGGACACATGGCTGAAGTGACATTCGACTGCAGAGAAATATGTCTGTTGTGAATTCCCTGTGGGCAAAGAGAAGCACACACTGATATGCCCACACCTTTAGTAACCAAGTATGTGGGGGAAGAAGAAATAATGAATTTTTGGCTCAGTGTACAGTACATGCTTAAGTAACTACAACATGTAGAAGTGTGCTACAGCATGCAGGAAATCTTCCATGCTACTGTAGTCATATTTATGCTCCACTATGTATTTCAAGTAATGTTCCCAAGACACTGTGAAGGGGGTAGTGTTTCTCACACACCAATGATAAAGGCACTGCCTGTTGTGCACCACATTTTTACTGCCATTGACATGCCCACTGGCCAGCCTGCTGCTGATGCCTGCAATACTGCCAGCTGTCTCATGTTGTCTTGGGGGCCATGGATATTATTTCCCCCCTTTGCATACATTTGGTTATTGAAGTTGTGGGCATGGCATCACATTCTTCTGTTTGCCCACAGGGAATTTGCAACAGCTATATTTCTCTGCAGCTAAATGTCACATCAGACGTGTGTCCCCAACCAAATATACCACAGGGAAATGTTTTGCTGCCTAGGAGCCTGAACCCTGTTGAGAGACTTGAGTGCGTGTGTGATATGGCGGATTCTGGCCCCTGACAGACAACTAACCGTGTCTTTCTCCTTATCCAGCCTGGTAATAGGCACATCTGTGTGTCTCACAGTGGAGTCAACTATGACTAATATGTTGGGTTTATGGTTAAGCCTTAGTGATTGTGAGACACAGTTGTGTGAATTATGGATGTTATGTTGTGTGGAGGGCTGTGGAGATTGCGTGTGATTTTGTCTCGGATGTCTCCTTTGTTTGGATATATTTTTGTTGAGGACCTCCACATATGTGGGTGTCTGCTGTGTAGGTGTGGGTGGTGTTTGAGGTGTAATGATTGTGTTGACAACCTTCTCAGTGCCAGATATACTGGCTTGTGAGGGAGAGAGCTTCAACTCTAGGTCCCTAATGTAATTGCATCTCTCGCAAATTGTGTTCATAGGTGGTAGTAGTAGGTGGTTGTCTGTGTACATAAGGCAGTTGCTACACTGTCTCAGGATGCCCATATCAACCAGACTGGCAGGAGAAACTGTAGGAAATTGTCCATCCATATTTTTCAGAATCTGAGACAGAAGGCCAGGGAGAGCTAAGGGGTTAGCCTAAAGCCCAAGTGCTTAAACAAAAACTAAGAGGCTTAGAATAACACAATTTAAACAGGCTATAAACAAGCAGTAACAAATGCATCAGAAAATATATAATTGAACACTTTAGAAAGCAAGCCACAGCAAGTAGCATAAAAAGCAAGATGAAGTAATGGAGCAGGAGGAGGAAACAAATACAGTAAATGAAGTGGAATAAAGTGTTTTTTTTTGTTAGTAAAGTGGAAAGGGATAGAGGAGGAACAGAAGAAAATTCAAGGTTAAGGAACTAAGGGGTTTGACCTTCCCAAATGATCTCTGTTTAGGTAGAATGAGCTATGGAGATGGGACTGGGAGGAGTGTCCCTTATCAGATTTACAGTAGGGGTGGGCAACAGCAAAACCACAAACTTTAAGAGCACAATAACAGTTGGGGGGGGGGGGGTGAGAGAAAACAAAAATTCAACCATAGATCAGCATTTATATAAATGGAGGCACAGAAAAGTAAATAATTCAGTCAAACAAATAAAAACAGTCCAGTAAACTAGTTCAGAACACTTATACAAATAAATAAAAAACAATGCAGTACTGATGAGCAAATAAATACAACCAGTGCAGTGCTGATAAGAAACACTGAACAATTAAAGTGCGAAAAATATACTTGTGTAGCTCTGTAATTCAGATTGTTTTAAGAAGTACTCTCCGTCAAGCACAAATGGAGCTGAGCAAGATAAGCAGGGATTCAACTCAAATGTAATATTTCTATACTAGCAGATAAAAAAACCCTTCTAAAGTCACATCCTGAGACAAAGATAACACAGAAGCTGTTTAACCAGTTTTACCACTCTGGACTGAGTACACCACAAATTCCCAGTAGGGGTGGGCAACAGCAAAAGCCACAAACTATACAATAATTCAACCACAGATCAGCAATTAAAGCTTACTCCGATTTGCAAATGACATGTACACTTGTAGATCCAATCGGATGATATAGATTTAGGTCAGCCCTTTGTTCTACCGCCCCTAAGGGCTACAGTGATCACAGATGCTTTTCAACTCAGGTGTATTTGGCCATTTCTTGGGATGAATGGTCCAAGGCTTCTGGTCCCCCCCAGAGACCAATTTGCATATCAATATACTAAAAATGAGAGCAGTCCTACTTGTGCTGCAGACATTTCAAGATGCTCTCCCTCTAGGGACTGTTGCAGTTCAGACCGACAACATGTCTGTAGTCTGGTACATCATCAAACAAGGAGGAACTCTTTCTTACCCCCTCTGCAAAGAGGCCATGAGAGTGTGGGAATGGGCAATCTCTTCAGATTGCTTTCTAATTGCGAAACACATTCTGGGGAAACCTGACGTACTAGTGGACAAACTAAGCAGGTCCATTCTGATGCCTCATGAGTGGTCTCTCAATCAGTCTGTGGTGGAAATGATCTTCCATCACTGGGACCAACTTTGCTGAAACCTCACTGCAACTCCCTACAACAGTGGATATAAAAAGTGTACACACCCCTGTTAAAATGCCAGGTTTTTGTGATATAAAAAAAATGAGACCACAATAAATCATTTCAAAACTTTTCCCACCTTTAATGTGACCTATAACCTGTACAATTCAATTGAAGAACAAACAAATCTGTTAGGGGAAAAATATAAAAAATAAAAAATGTACAATACGCTGGTTGCATAAATGTGCACATCCTTAAACTAATACTTTGTTGTGTGTGCACACCCTTAAACTAATACTTTGTTGAAGCACCTTTTGATTTAATTACAACATTCAGTCTTCTTGGGTACACACCTTCCATCAATTAAATTGACTCTGATTAACCCCAAATAAAGTTCAGCTGTACTAGTAGGATTTTCCTGACATTTACTCAGTTGCCTGCTACAGCAAAAGCCATGGTTCGCAGAGAGCTTACAAAGCATTAAAGGGATCTCATTGTTGAAAGGTATCAGTCAGGAGAAGGGTACAAAAAATTTCCACAGCATTGGATATACTGTATCATGGAACACAGTGAAGACAGTCATCAAAAAGTGGAGAAAATATGGGACAACAGTGATGTTGCAAAGAACTGGACGTCCCTCCAAAATTGATGAAAAGACAAGATGAAAACTGGTCAGGGAGGCTTCCAAGAGACCTACAGCAGCACTGAAGGAGTTGCAGGAATTTCTGGCAAGTACTGGTTGTGTACTATATGTGACAACAATCTCCCGTATTCTCATTATGTCTGGACTATGGGGTAGGTTTGCAAGACAGAACCCTTTTCTTACACAGAAAAACATCCAGGCCCAGCTAAAATTTGCAAAACAATACATCAAGTCTCCAAAAAGCATGTGGGAAAATATGTTATGGTCTGATGAGACCAAGGCTGAACTTTTTGGCCACAATTCCAAAAGGTACGTTTGGTGCAAAAACAACACTTCGCATCACCAAAAGAACACCATCCCCACAGCTAAGCATGGTGGTGGCAATATCATGCTTTGGGGTTGCTTTTCTTCAGCTGGAACTGGGGCTTTAGTCAAGGTGGAGGAAATTATGAACAGTTCCAAATACCAGTCACTTTTGGCCCAAACCCTTCAGGCGTCTGCTAGAAAGCTGAAGATGTAGAGGAATTTCACCTTTCAACACGACAATGACCCCAAGCATACATCCAAATCAACAAAAGAATGGCTTCACCAGAAGAAAGTTAAAGTTTTGGAATGGCCCAGCCAGAGCCCAGACCTAAATCCAATAGAAAATCTGTGAGGTGACCTGAAGAGGCCTGTGCACAAGAGATACCCTTGCAGTCTGACAGATTTGGGGCGCTTTTGCAAGGATGAGTGGGCAAATATTGCCAAGTCAAGATGTGCCATGCTGATATACTCCTACCCAAGAAGACTGAATGCTGTAATTAAATCAAAAGGTGCTTCAACAAAGTATTAATTTAAGGGTGTCCACACTTATGCAACCAGCGTATTGTACGTTTATTTTTTATATTTTTTCCCCTAACAGATTTGTTTGTTTTTCAATTGAATTGTACAGGTTGTTGGTCACATTAAAGGTGGGGAAAGTTTTGAAATGATTTAGTGCGGTCTCATTTGTTTTGTATCACAAAAACCTGGCATTTTAACAGGGGTGTGTACATTTTTTATATCCACTGTACTTTGCTTTTACCCCCCCCCCCCCCCTCCGGGGAGTCACTGAGAGATGCTCTAGTTCACATTTGTCCTTTGGGTCTTCTTTATGCTTGTGAGCAAGTCCTTTTTAAACAGTTTGTTGTACAGTATTATGATACTAGGAGGCATCTATTTTGCCAACTAGGTTAAGAATGTCCTTGGCATCTCTCTTCCGATGAGCACTGCAAATCTTTTCTTTTGGTACAGCAGCTGTGTATTGAATAGCTGGAATAGCATGACCAATATAACAACAGTCAGACCAGTCTGTAGGTAACCAGGGATAAGCTTGGTTTCCATAAATGTAATAACATTCACATAATGCTGCCATGCCCTGCCCTATCCAGTCCCATCATAAATGTTCCAAGTAAACTTGAAGCACTAATTCCAACAAAAAGTGCTCCATTTTTATGATACCAAACATCTTTTACCAGTCATTGCTAACTGAAGTGGAATTACAGGGTAGAAACATGTTTACTCTTCTGATTTTTAGAAGAAAAATAAGGCAAAATGCAGTATGAAGCTCAAAGTCCGTCACTGGTGTAGGAATCAAATAAATACCCCCATCATATGCAGTAGGAATATGCGCACAGATCTGACAGTTGATAACTTTGAGGGTCTGTGCATAATTATGCAGGGTAGCTGTAAAAGTATTAAATTGAGGATGCCATTTAGGTGCTCAGTTCAATTCTAACCAAACAACTTTGATTTTAGCAAAGAGTGTGACTGTTAAGAAGTGATTCAGTACTTACAGTTGCAATGGTCACAGAGGATGATGCATTCACTGTTTAGGTGGCAAAAGCAGGCGAAGCAAAATGATGATGAAAAGCACAGTAATGTAGTGATGATTGGTCCCCAAGAAAAACAAATAAGTTGGGGCCGGAAAGGATTGCAAAGAAATTGTAAATAAGGATGCTGGGCAGGCTGTTCATTGTGCAAACAAAATTAGTCACCAAAAAGTCATTACTATGGGCCTAAATCGCAGATGATTTTGAAAGAGATTGTTGTCTCATTAAGGCAATATTTGAATCATTATCCAAAAGGCAGGATGAATCAGTTACCGGAAGCAAGAAAAAATGCTGTGGGACTTGAAGAATTACTAAAGTTGAAATCAGACCAGAATATGGTAGCAGAGTCCCAGTGTTCATAGGATCATAGGAGGTTACTAGGCTAATGGTCCTGGGGCCCTTAGAAGCTTAGCAAAGAGTTTATCCCCAAAAGGAAACCTCAGTCAGCACCTGTCACCCCTGTCATTGAGGGGCAAAGGTTGAACCCCTGGGACAAATTTGTGGTTTCCCATCTACTCATCAAGGTTGCGCTTGAAGAGGGTCAGTGAGGTACTCTGTTTGACATGTATGGGAAGTCTATTCTAGAGGTGGGGCAGCCTCTGGGAGATAAAACTGTCTCTCCAGCAGGTTTTGTTGATGTTGCATATTAGACTTAGACCTATCGAGCGGGTAATGTGCGAGGAGTTTGACTTACAGATGTGGAGCATCTCTAGTAGGGCAGGTTGCCTTGTAGGGGAGAGACAGATCACCTCTGAGCAATCTGTATAATACAGAGTAAAGTGATAGGGATTTGAGCCTGTCCACATAGGACAGGTGTTGGAGACCATGGATTCTCTTTGTGAGGCATTTTTGTGGCCTTTCCAGTTGGTGCGGGTGTTTGGAGAGGTACATACCAAACGGGGAGTGATACTCCGTTATAGGTCTAATGAGGGAGGAGTACAGAAAGGTAATAATCTCCTTTTTTCTGTATGCAATCACTTTACTTGTGAGATGAACCAAGTAAAATGCTTTTCTGACCACTGCTGCCACATGATGTTTGAATGTAAGATTGTTGTCAACCTGAGTACCCAGGTCTCTCACCACGAGTCGTGTGCTTAAGGGGTTGCCGTTGATGTGGTAATTAGTAGGGGCTGTGTTTTTGCCGAATGGTCTGATAATAAATTTTTTTGCGTTTAACTTAAGGCCATGACTTTGGCACCAGTTATTTGTAGCTGTGAGACTCTCTTGCAGTATGTTAATGTCATTCGGGGAGTCAGTGACAACACCCAGCTTACAGTCATCCACAAACTTGGTCAGCCACAGGCTCTTGGTCTTTGCCTGGACCTCTGAAAAGTAGATGCCAAACAGTACGGGTCCCAGGACAGATCCCTGGGGAACACCACTAGTGTCAGGTCTGCTGTCTGTAGTGGTGATGCCTATTTTGACCTTGTGCATCCTATCTGTGAGCCAGTTGGCCACGCATCTGACAAGATAGGGATTAACATCAAGTTGTGTTAGCTTTTCAATGATGCTCGAGTGGGAGATTGTGTCAAAAGCCTTGGCCAGGTCATGGTAAGCTGTATGTACTCACTTTCCCTCATCCAGGGCCTCGGTGACCGTCTCAAAGAAGTCACCTAGGTTCAGTAGGCATGATCTGCATTTGATGTATCCGAATTGGGTGGGGTCGAGTGTTTGGAGATTGCCTATGTCCTTGTTTATGAGATCCGTAATAATATGCTCCATGGCTTTACAGATCAGACTTGTCGAGCTAATGGGGCAATAGTTTCCTGGGTCAGTAGTGGCACCACCTTTGTGCAAGAGGATGACAATGGTGGTTCTTCAGTCTTCTGGAATGAAGCCTGTAATTCGGCTGTGGTTGAATAGGGTGCTCAATAGCAAAGCTAGTTCTTGCTGGAGATGGTGCAGAATACAGCCTAGGATATTATCTGGTCCCATGGAAGCGGTGTTCTTTGCCTTGGATAGGGCATTTAACACTTGATCTACGGAGATGTGGGGTGTGGGACAAGTATCGGGGATGTCGACTGGGCCTTTGTGGGGTGATAAGGTGGTGAAGTGTGCGCTGAACCTATCAGCTAGCAGGTTGGCTAAGTCAGCAGGATCAGTATAAGTGGTACCATTAAGTACTAATTCGGAACAAACTTGGGCTTTGCCTTGGAGGTTCCTAACATAATTGACGAAGGATTTGTGGTTACCCTGTTTAACATCTTGGTCAGGCAACAAGAGTAGCTTAATGGCATTCAATTCTGGATGTGAGCTGGGTGGCAGATGAATCTGATTGGATGGCAAACAGTTCACAAGTAATTCTGGATTTGGCTTGGATGGCAAAACATCAGTCTGTCACTTCTGAATGGAACAATATCTCTGATTTGTTGTCTAGTTCTGCTAGCAGTAGGTTCACACGGTCTTACATCAGTAGTGTTTTGGTTGTACTTATCACAAGGGAGGGTCTTTTTGACATGCAACACATGGAACCAGGTTGGGAGTCCCTTACAAAGGATGGCAGTAGCAGTTGTGAATAGAAGAAAGTATGGTCCTTTCCATCTGGGGCTAAGTGAGTTTCTTCGGGAGTACCTTAACATAGACATGGTCACCTGGATGCAGGTCGTTGTGATCTGGTTCTTTGGATCAATGGACTGCATTTAGAACAACATTATGATATTGTTACAAAATAAAACACAGGTATCTACAATAGGAAAATATAGTCTCATCAGTGTTTTGCAACTCTAAATTCTTAGTGAGGTGGTGAGGGTATTCTCATTGGGCTGTCCATGAGAATTTCATGAGGGTACAATTTTGTAGGAACATTGTCTGCACTTGTAATACTAAATAAAACTAAAATCAATGCTTGTGGACACTTAAGACCAATTTATTTGCACACTTTAGATAGTCTAAGTTTAATAGTTTGATTATCTCTATCTCTATCTCTACTATTCCAGAAACCTGTGGTCTATAAGGGCAATGAAGGTTCAGTTTAAAATTCTACAAAGCTGATGTATTATTTGACTAGTAAAATGAGATCCTTGATATGACAGGATACTACAGGGAACACCACATCTGGGTATCAGTTCATGTAACAATTATTTTGCTACTGTGCATGCATCGTTCTTCACAAATGGATATGCTTCTGCCAATCTAGAAGATTTATCAGTTATCACTAGCACATAGCAAAATTTCTAAACTTGAGGAAGTTCAATAAATTCCCACTGTAGGGAACAAAAAGGCCCTCAAGACTTGTTTTTATTGATTATCTGGTGGAGTTATGCTATAAAGAAATTATAAAGTATTTACAAAATGTTGTGACATCTGAGAGATGAGGTGCATGACAGACAGTGGAAATCTGTTTTATTAATGCATTCTTGCCCAAATGATAAGGCACGTGATAGGGTTAACCGATGAATTAGAACATTTAGTAGTGCTTATAGTCGACTGTCTGGATGGCACCACAAAAGGTCTGGAAAGGGACTACAGTTATCGAATATCCACTTTTTTCAGAGTGTTCTGTGTGATCTTGAAAAGACATTAACTCCTGTAAGGAAAAATTATTTTCATTCAGTTACTGCAAAAGTATAGCCTGAACAGGATAAGACAAAGCATCCTATCTTGTTGCCATATCAGCAAAAGTGTTACCCCTGCTAACAAAAGAACTATAAGATTGATATGTGGCACATTTCTAGCTTTCTTGGTAATAATAAAGCATCTAACAGTTCATTAACAAAAACATTTTTAATAATTGTCCTTGCTGATGTTAAGTAACCCCTTTCTTCCCAAAATGTACCAAAATCTTGCAAAACACCATAAGCACAGCAGGAATCCACATAGATGGTTGCTGACTGATCTCTGCTAATTTTACATGCTTCATTTGTAGCTGCTGCTTTAGCTACATGAGCAGATGCATTTCCATTTAATTGTCCAATTAGTAAAATCTTGCTTGCAAAAGGAAAAGGCTGCTGCAAGTTCATTATCATCTGTTCGAACACAGGAGTCATCTACAAAAATGACAAAATCTGGATTCTGCAGCAGAAGATCAAACAGGATACAACAGTTCCCAAAGTAATATCCCTTAGGTATCTCTAGGAGCAAAGGGAAGGGGGTTAGAAAGGTAGAAAGTTGAAGAATGAAAATGGACAACACAGATGTAACATTATGGTGAGTACATAACTTTATCTGATGTCATTTTCATTCATTTCTCAACTGATGGGACAGTCCCCTGCTAGATGAACCTTGCAGCTTTCCCAGTTTGAACAATGTGGGTGATCTCTCTGAACAAGGTAGGGGACTTCTTGATTTTGTTTGAGAGTCCAGGTTGGGGGCCTTGATATTTTGTATCAGAGAAAAGGCTAGTTATGTTATTGTTGAAATTTAAAGACATTTTGGTTTAAGTGCATGTAGGCAGATTTTTTTAAGTTACTATTTGATGTAGTGGCTCTAGTTTGAGTAATCTTGTAATTCAAATCAGTTTTACTTTTGAAATGCCTAGAGATTAGGTTACAAACCGGCTAGAGGGTAAAATATGTACTTGAAGGTATCAGACTAAATTTAAATGACAGAATAGGTTTAAATTAATACTTTAAAGTAAGGTTTGCTATGGGATTAAGGCTCACTTAAGGCATGAGACAAAGGCAGACAGGCCTAAGTGTGGCCTGGGGTTTAGGGATGAGATGCAAAAGGTTTTAGCAAAAGTTGAAATTGTTTTTCTTAGCAATCTAGCAAACAATAGATGTGAAGTTGTTAAATCTTGCCGTTTATTCTCACTGATGGGTTCGGAGCCGATCCTCGGCTCCGACACTGCCGATAGCAAAGCTCAAGGTTTGCCAGTAGTTCGAGACCAAGCCCCTTATCTCACAATGCACTGCTGGAATTACCTCAGATCTAGTTTGCCGCGGCAAGAGAGATCTCAGTGATCCAGCTAGCTTTTGAAAAAAATAACAGCAAGTCTATTTAAAAAGTTCTCTTTTTTGTTTAAAAAAATAGTGTGTGTTAGTATTAGGTCTTTTCAATATATAATCTATAGTTTCAATAGTTATAAATAGTTTAAAAGTTAGTGCCTTGTTGGCTTCTTCGTTTGTGTGGGCCTTTACCCCTATTTACTCTTATTAATCTTTATAATAGTCAGGCTTTTTTGCTGTGGGTCTCTTTAGCCTTATTTTTGTAATCTCCAGTTACATTGTTATAGATAGTGCCCATATTGGGCTTAGTTGTTTGTGGATCTTTACAAGTGAAAGGACTTTGCCGTTTTACCTTTTGCAGTTTACTCTTTGTTTTATTTAAATATGTCGGATGAGAAGGAGAAATCCCATCCTAAATCGGGATTTAAAAAATGCCCAGATTGTGGGCAGAAAATGCCCATCACTGACGGACACATTCAATGTGTCTACTGTCTGGGGGCTAAACACCTCCAAGACACCTGCAGCATTTGCCACTCCTTTTCTTCAAGAGTCCTCTTGGAGAGAAGGAGGAAACTTATAGACAGGGGATTGCTACAGCAATTTTTTTCTGAGGTGTTGAGTAGCCATGAGGGTACCAGTAAGTCCTTCAAATCCTCAAAATCCAAATCTTCAGACAAAGTGACAAAAAAGGCAAAAATTTCAGAAGGAGGGTCATTGGTTTCACAGACATCAGAACCGAGTGTACCTTTGATTCGGACACAGCACTCAGTATTGAAACCGGTCTCTGAAGTTCCTTCTTCCCCTCTGCTCCAATCAGCACCTTTGGTGCATTCAGCTAAGTCCTCGGGTCAGCCTTTCAGATTTGGACATGGATCGGCTAGTGCAGAAGCTTTTACAGGCACCAGGACTTGCCAAATTGTTGTCGGTGCCGAAGACCATGGAGCTGGATTTGTCTACTCCTCCTCCGAGCCATACTGGACTCTCGGAGCCGAAGGAAACTGAACCCTTGGTTGTCGAATCCTTGGAGCCGATACCCGCACCGGTGTTATAGGCTCCATCTACTCGGATGTCCTCGGCATCGACCAAGGATTCTAGAAGCTGATGCTCTCTTGCCGGGTCCAGGGAGGATAGTCGAACCGATTTGTCGGTGCCAACTTTTCCTCTTGGGGCTTCGGCTCAGATGAGCTCAGCTCCTACCTCGGGCTTGGACCCCAGGGTTTTGGTGTGGGAGGATCGGACGGTACTCTCTGGTCCATCCACTCCTTCTCGTCGAAGCCATGGTGCCTTCAGTGTCTCCAAAGACAACATCAGCATCAGTTCAGCTTTCCCTCTCCCCTCAAGCTCCTGTGTCTGCTTCTTCATCTAGCGGTCCCTCTAAGCATAGAGACCCCGAGCCTCAAGTACCCCCACAGGCCGTCCCCTACTCTTCTGAGACCTTCCCAGATCACCCCACTGAGGAGGTGCCCAGGAAGAGATTGTGCAAGAGGAGGCACTTAGACTCCCCACAGGAGTCCTTGACATCTGACACGGACTTAGACAAGTTAGAAGGGTCTCCTTGATCCCCCTATGAGGATATCTCCTTTGCAGAGATACTAGAGATCCTTAGTCAGAGGGGCGATTGGCAGTCCAAGACCCCTACTGAGGATGAGTCCATGCTGTTGAAGGCTTTTGGGTCTCAACCTTCCACTTCTTGGGTGTCTCTGCCTTACGACGAGCTCATGGAACTGATTTCTCGTAAGGCGTGGGAGTAACCGGAGGCCATGGAACCTGTTCCTCGTAAACCAAATAAAATTATGTCTGCCCCAGTGGGCAAGCCATTTTTGACAAAGGGAGTGCCTGTTGATGCCATGGTGGTAGCTGCAGCCACCAAAAAGGAAGTATCTGAGACATCCACCTCTATCCATCCCCTAACAGAGATTCTATGGTCATGGATAGATATGGGAAGCACATGTTTAGTTCAGCAATTTTTTCTCTGTGATCACTGAACTACTTAACCCACTTTACGAGACTACAGAGAGATCTCCTGAAAGAGCTAGGAGATACTCTCCAGGGTACGGTAGCTGCAAGGGTGGCCGACAAAGTCAACGCCCAGCTCGCTACCCTAAACTCAGTGGTAAACTTGTCCATGCGTCTCATATCCTATGCAGCTGATGGTTCAAGTAGAGCCGCTAGTTCGGGCATTGCTCTTCGAAGACAAGCCTGGATGCGTCTCTGTTCCTTTGCGGAACCCGTTAAGTCTTCCTTTATTAATACCGCATTCGATGGCTCATCTCTGTTTGGGCCCAAAGTAAAGGAAACTTTAACCAGGTTTGAGCAGGAAGGTAAGACCTTATCTGCTGTTGGAGTCCATTTTTCGACCCCTACTCGGCCCTACCCCAAGGGCCCTAGGGGAGGGAAAATGTGGTTCTGAAAAGCACAGGCAGCCTTTCAGGACACACGTGGAGAAACCCCCTCTAGAGGCGGTGGAGGGGGTTATAATGGAAGACGGGGTCCGCAGCAACAGGGTGACAGGGGTCAGTTCTCCAGTCAGCCCTACCAACGCTCCTGTAAGGGGGCCCGACTGTTCGGCTCTGGAGGCAGTCGGGGGTCGCTTGTCTTTGTACCCAGAAGTCTGGCTAAACATAACATCAGATACTTGGGTACAAAGCATCATTTCCAGAGGATATTTCATTCCGTTCTCTTCCCCTCCCATTCCCGTAAAGAGAATCCCAGATGTTCCACCCAATCTCAGGGAACAAGCAATTGTAGAGGTCCACAGATTGCTAGAAAAAAGAGTCATCCAACCAGTCCCAGCAGACCAAGTTGGATTAACTTACTCAAGATTCTTTTTGGTACCAAAGAAAACAGGGGACTGGAGACCTATCTTGGGCCTCAGCAGACTCAACCAGTTCGTAAATAAAAGAGAAGTTCCGAATGGTCACGCTTCAGTCCTTTCTTCCCTTCTTAGGGAAAGGCGATTGGATGTGCTCCATAGATCTCAAGGACGCGTACTATCACATAAAGATGAACAGACGCTCCAGAGATCATCTGCACTTCTGGATGAGAGCCAATCATTACCAGTTTCGAGCCCTGCCCTTTGGTCTTACTACAGCCCCCAGAGTGTTCACCAAATGCATGGCAGTGGTCATGGCTCACCTGAGACGTCTAGGATTCCAGGTGTTTCCATACCTAGACGATTGGCTCCTAACTGCTGCCACCAGCATTAATTGACGCAGGCAACACAATACACTCTGACACTCTGCCATCAATTAGGCATTACAATCAACTTTGAAAAGTCTGCCTTATCGCCATCGCAGCATACCGTTTTTATAGGAGCAGAATTAGATACCTTAACTACCACTCTACATCTCCCTGTCGAAAGAGTCTCTATTCTCCTCCAAAACGTCAGCTTACTTGTGTCAAAGAACAAAGCTACAGCAGCAAAGGTATTGAAAGTACTAGGTTTGATGGCAGCAATCCTGGCTATACCACTCGCAAGGATGCATATGCGAATTCTTCAATGGCTCCTCTTCGCTCAGTGGTCTTACCAGAAACTACCGATGTACTACATGATTCTCATCACGGATTCTTGCAGGAGAGACCTTCGGTGGTGGTTGACGTCTCCATGTCACAATCGGAAGACCCTTTGTTCTCCCCCCCTCCAGTAGCCACTGTGACCACGGACTCTTCCCTGATGGGGGGGGGGGGGCATTTTCAGGGAAAGACTGCCCAAGGCACATGGACAGATCAAGAATCACATCTGCACATCAACGTTCTAGAGTTGAGAGCGGTACTTCTGGCGTTGCAGTACTTTCAGGACTCTCTTCCTGTCATGTCTGGTACTTGAACAAACAAGGCGGAACCAAGTCTTACCCCCTTTGTCGAAAAGCCCTCAGGGTCTGGCAATGGGCTGTGTTGTCCCAGCATTTTCTATTAGCAACGCACATACCGGGGAAATCCAACATGATAGCGGACAACTAAGCAGGGCGATATTGCTCTCTCATGAGTGGTGTCTCAAACAACAGGTTGCGGAGTTGATTTTCTGCAAATGGGGCCAGCCTTGCTGCAACCTTTTTGCCAGTCACATCAATTCAAAATGCAGAAGCTACTTTGCCCTAATACCACCTCCCGGTCATCCCCCGAGAGATGCGCTTCTACACGATTGGCCCCCGGGTCTCCTTTATGCATATCCACCCTTCCCATTAATACCCAGATTTTTACAGAAAGCAAAATCACTGGGAAGAACTGTTATACTCATAGCCCCCTACTGGCCTCGACAGATTTGGTTCCCGTTTCCCCACCATCATCTGTTGGAAGGTCCATGGAGCCTGAACCCATTTCCGGACCTTCTGACGCATCCGTCAGGGGACCTTCATCCTTCACTGCAGTCCCTGAAACTGACTGCTTGGGTAATCCACTTCCCCTAATTGCCAGGCTTCATTCAATTTCAGAAGATACAAGACAAATTCTCTTGTCTTCTCACAAGCCATCTACCAGGAAATTATATGGCAGTAAATGGAAAAGGTTCTCAATTTCGGCCAACACGCAGAACATTGACCCTTTCTGAGCTCCGCTATCTTCTATTTTAGAATTTTTGACAAAAATTTTTAAGGAAGGAGCAGCAGCTGCTACAGTTCGAGTTCAGTTAGCTGCCATCTCAAATTTTCACCTTGGTTTTGGTGGCTCAAATGTTATGGGCCATAAATTATCTAAGACTTTTCTTAAAGGCGTTCTTCATATGAGACCTCCGATCAAAATTCCCTGTTCTATCTGGAATTTAAACCTTTTGCTGTCTCAAATTATTCTTCCTCCTTTTGAGCCAGCATCTTCTTGTGATCTAAAATGTTTATCCTGGAAAACAATATTACTTGTGGCCATTACTTCTGCCCGCAGAGTGTCAGAACTTCAAGCATTATCTATCAGACCACCTTACATGATTTTCCATGCTGATAGAGTATCTCTGAGAACAAACCTTTCATTTTTACCTAAAGTCTGTTCTGAATCAAATATCAATCAGGGCATTGAGCTGCCAGTCTTTTTTCCCAACCACTCTAGCAAATTGAAATACATGCTGCACAAACTTGATGTTCACAGACAGCTCAGATTTTATCTTGACAGATCTAAGGATATTAGAAAATCAGATCAACTTTTTGTATCCTTCTCAGAAGCAAGAAAAGGCAATCCAGTGGCTAAAACAACCTTATCTAAATGGTTATCCGATTGCATATCCTTTGTTTATGAAAATGCAAGCATGCCATTAACACACAAACCTAAGGCTCATTCTACCAGAGCCGTCTCTACGTCTTCTACTTTTCAAGCTAAATTGCCCCTTGACAATATTTGCGCTGCAGCCACTTGGTCTAAGCCTCATACTTTTATCACGCATTACAAAGTGGATAAGGCTTCAAGGGACAGGTCTTTCCTTGGTTCTACGGTACTGAAGAACATACTCCCATGAGCCACCCAGGATTCAGGGTGATAGGGACACTACCCATCAGTGAGAATAAACGGCGAGATTTAACAACTTCACATATAGAAGTTATGTACTTACCATAACGTTCCATGTGAGTTGTTTATCTCGCCTTTATTCTCGCGTCCCTCCCTCCTTCCCCCTCCTGGCTGGCTGTTGACTTAGAGGCTAGTACCATCCTGGTTATTAAATGTTTCTTCTTCCCCTTTGGGAAGTGTTCTTGGTAGAAATACATAAAAGGGTATGTATATGTTTGTGTATATAGATATATATATATGTGTAGATATATATATATATATATACATATATACATGTGTAAATACTGTCACTCGCAGCAAACAAGATCTGAGGTAATTCCAGCAGTGCATTGTGGGATAAGGGGCTTGGTCTCGAGCTACTGGCAAACCTTGAGCTTTGCTATCAGCCATGTCGGAGCCAAGGATCGGCTCCGATCCCATCAGTGAGAATAAAGGCGAGATAAACAACTCACATGGAACGTTATGGTAAGTACATAACTTCTATTTGTGGCCTGCAATTAATTAGATGGCTGGGATCAGTGAAGACTCACATGGCAAGGCTAGTTAGCTTAGGCCTGCTTGTATGCTTAATACAACATAAATCACGTTTGGTTCACTAACTTGTGCTTAATGCAAGTAAATCATGTCTGGTTAATTTCTTAGAAAATAAAATAAAATTATTAATAATAATAATAATAATACATAATTCAGCTAGGTGGGTCATTAAATGTAATCTAGGTCTTATGGAATTTACAGCCATTTGCAGGTTGTAAATGAATAAAATGGGTAATTGTGGATAGAAAGGTTTGGCAAAAAGTGGAAACTTTTGTGCAGCACTGCAAAATACATGCTTAAATTTGATAACCCTGTGGATTTATTTGTTGTTTGTTTATTTATTTTACCTGCTAATTAACACATTGCTAAACCTTGGTGGAGTAAAGAGAAGTTGGTTGCTGGGATTCTGTGGCTAAGTAGCAGAATATTGTAACCATTTCAGTTTTAGTGGTGTTACTTTCTTTAAGGTAGAAGAAAAAGAAGAAGGGTAGAAAAGTGGGGGAAGGTAATGGGTCAGTGCACACGATTTCTTCAGGAAAGGCTGAAATATTTCATATGAGGTCAAAGCTTTGATTTGTTGGTAATATTTAGTTAGGATTTTAGTTATCACTGTAAAGTGGCTTGGTCGAACAGAAAACATATTTAAAGCATTTTCCTGTTTGAGAAAGCGGGATTATTTCTAAACGAGCAAACGTTTAATTTTAGCTGCTAATTCAAGCTAGGATCTTAACCCATGGCTGTAAAGTAAACACTATCTTGTATTTGCTGCAAGCAGAAGGTTTTCTCATCCCCCACTTCCTGCAGTGTAATTAAGTTTTATAGGGGTAGGTTTGGAGGAGACAAAACAGATCAGATAGCACTATGCACTTACAAAGGGTGGGGTGGGGGGGTGGGGTTTATGGCATTCCATTTACAATTCTTGGGAGGAATGCTTTAAAGCTTTACCTTAGTCATTTTGAGGCACTGTCATGGCCTTGAGTTGCAACTTCCTTGCAGTCACTTTGTTAGCTCACATATTTTTGTAAGTTGATAGATGTGCAAATGCACTGTCTTTCCTTTAAATATCCGCATCAGTTGGGTGACAAGAATTCAGCAATACAAACAAAAAAGGTTAGTCCAGTAGAAAGAGGTAAATGATAATTTTGAGTTCTCCAGAATTGCTTAGAAATCTGGAGGCATGTGAATATGTTAATAATAATAAATAAATAATAAAAATAAAGTTAATAAAAATAATATGAATAAGACTCCAATCTGTTTAATAATAAAACAATACTCCAAAATAATATTAATAACACTCCAGTGATGATGATAATAATAATAATACTCTAATGTGATAGCCAGAAGGTGCTCTGTGTCATTAGGTAGAGGTTGCAACTGTCAACTTTTTGGCTTAAGAATTCCGGTCAAACCCAAATAAATGTGTAAGTATTAATGAAATTCACTTAGAAAGTTGTTAAGAGGACCATAGTTTCTGTGACAGTGTGCATTTTCTGAGTAATAAAAAATTAAGAAATGCTAATATCTGGCATTACTGGCTGGATAAAAAGAAAAAAAAAGTCATGCTAGAATTCACTTCAGGTGTTGAGTGTGGTAATTTACATGGTGGTGTTATGCAGTGTCGTCATGCAGATTATGTGGTTTAGCTTGTTGGGTAAGTAAATTGCTACTCAGGAACAACGTGTTAAGATAGATTGTAAGCATTTTTTAATCATTTTGCATTATTCTGCAGATATCTATTTGGAGATATTCAGGAAGAATGGGTCAGGGCCGTATACACTCTGATGACCTTCCCTCACCTTTTTATTAGTGACCAGATGAATAAATAATGTTGGCACGAAACAAAGTGGTTAAAACAAATAAATGACATTTCAGTATGTATGGTAGCAGATCAGTAGACAAACACAGCTGTGCTTCGTAGTGGCTGGATCTTGCAGGTCAGTGGATGGAAACTGAAGTTCCCATTTTGAAATAGTCATCCCCTTTGGCAAAAACAAAGTGCCCACAAATTACCACATAGGTGGTAATCCATTAATTACAGAAGAAGTAATTAGGGACCTGGGGACCCAAGTTGATAGCAATCTCTCATTTGACAACCACGTGGCCAAAGTGGTTAGAAAAACATTTTATATAGCCCACCTAATCATGAAGGGATTCACATCTAGATCAGGGGAGGTCATCGTGCCTCTTTACTCATCCCTCATCAAGCCCATAATTGAGTATAATGCCCCTTTTGGGATGTACCTTACCAGACACCTGCAGCAACTGGAAAGACCCCAAAAGTACCTCACCAAGAGGATCAAAGGGCTCAAACAGATGCCATATGCTGCCCGGTTAAAGAAACTCCAGCTCTACTCAGTGGCATACCACCTGTTCAGAGGCGATCTGTGCCTGACGTATAAAGCCATGTCCAACCCGGAATTAATGGACATGCTGCACCTCAGAAAATCCAAATCCCATCGAGCTACGCTCGAGAGACTTGAACCTCGGCACTGAAATAAATAGGACATGCTGGAGGGACAGATTCATAACCCAGAGGCTCCCTTCACTCTGGAATAAAATCCCAGTCCAGGTTAGGCAGAGTCCCTCATTGACTCTCTTCAAGAGGAATCTTGATGAGTGGATGGGAGATCGTAGGTTTACCCCGGGTATCACTTCTGTGTCACTGTTAGACAGAGGCACAGTATACTAACCTCGAAAAAGGGCATAGCAAAATAAATTTAAAATGGGTGGCGAAAGCCAAACACATTCTGGCTAGGCTTATAAATGCCCTAGGGCAGATAGCCTAGTATGAACCTGTGAACCTATGAACCTAAATGGTATATCAAGTGGTGATGAGAATGAGGTTGATGATAGTAATAGTAATAATTAATATTAAATCATGTTAGCAAAACGCTGTAATCTAAAGATACATTTTATACTTCTGAAGGTAGAAACATAAAGTAGTGCAATAAACCAAACAAGCTTTCAAAAGGGAATTGTTTGTTTGTATTCTCGGCTTTTCCCGGTTAGGGGTCGCCACAGCGAAACTCCAGTCCACTAATGATTGGCAGTCAGTTTCTATGGTGGCGAGTTGCCAACCCAACACCCAACCTTCAGCGAAGGCACGCCCATTCGCGCATGTCTTTCAGAGGCCACTCTACCGCAGGGAGGACATGCAGACTCCACACAGAAGGTACTCCAGCCGAGAATCGAACAGGAGAACCTCTTGCTGTGAGGCAACAACCCTACCGCTGTACCACCGCGGCGTCAACTTAAAATTCTTAAAATCATTTTTCAGATTTTAGTAATGGATTAACCTAAATGCTGCATCTGATATTATGTACAAGGAGCATTTACATAAAAGTGCATTTGGGTGCGTGTGTATACACATATGTGTGTGTGTATGTGTATATATATATATATATATATATATATATATATATATATATATATATATATATATGTGTGTGTGTGTGTGTGTGTGTGTGTAGATATAAGGGCCTCACTGAGACAGATGCCTGGTGTCAAAGCCATGGCCTCAAGCTCAATGCCAAAAAGTGCATTGTCTTCCCTTTTCGTAAAAACTCTGTACCCATGAACTACCACATAGGCGGTAGTCTACTTAACACTGAAAGTGTGATAAGAGACCTTGGGACACAGGTGGACAGTAGTCTCTCCTTTGATAATCACATTGCCACAGTATTCAGGAAATCATTCTATGTGGCACACCTCATCACAAAAGGTTTCTCACCAGGAAAAAAGATGTCATTGTTCCCCTCTACGTGTCACTCATTAGACCCATTATAGAGTACAACGCCCCTTTTGGTATGTACCTCACAAGACATCTACAACAACTAGAAATGCCGCATAAATACCTCACAAAGAGGATTACCGGCCTCAAACAGATGCCCTACGGAGATCGTCTCAAAAAACTCTAGCTTTACTCCATCGCATATCGCCTACTCAGAGGCGACCTCTGCCTAACATACAAAGCTATGTCAAACCCAGAGCTGTTGAACATGCTTAACCTAAAGAAATCCCAATCCCTCTGAGCTACACGCTCTAGGGACCTAAACCTTGTCACCACAATAAACAGAACATGCTGGAGGGATAGATTCCTGTCCCAGAGACTTCCCATACTCTGGAACAAATTACCTATCTATATCAAACAAAGCTCCTCATTAGCACTCTTCAAGAAAAATCTTGATGATTGGATAGTAGATAGGAAATTCATCCTGTGGATCACTTCTGTGGCTCTGCTCGACAGGGGCACAGGAAAATAATTTTCTTGGGTGGCAAAAGCCAGGGTACCTTTTTGGCTAGGCTTATATAGGCCCTAGGGCCAATAGCCTAGTACCTACCTATGAACCTACCTATGTTTTTCATATCTAGTCTGGGAGGAAGCACACTGTTAGTAACAACTGCATAATTGTGGTATTCTGCTCTGTCAGATGCAGGGTTTAAAGAAGCAAGGTTAAATTGTGGGCATCTAAGACTCTCTAAAGAAATGTTAAGTGAAGACCATTCATATTTAGATAATTGTGCTGCAGATAGATATCTCGTCTCTGTCCTCGGTAACACTGCTTCTACAGAATGCAGAACTGCCATGTAAGCCTCGTGCCAGAGAGTAAGTGCAGCAGCCATGTCTATAATGCTTGCCACTAAGCCAGTGGGGGAGGGCTGCAGCTACAGGATCAAGATTTGTAGTGAAATAAGCAACAGATCTGAAACAAGTATTTCTACATTCTGCTAACAATCCTAATGCTACTTTATTTCTTTCACTACAAAACAGAAAAAATGTCTTAGAGTAATGTGGTAATCTGAGTGCAGGAGGATTTAAAAGCAACATTTTCAATTGTACCAAAGTCTTTTCTTGATTATTCTGCTAGGGTAAAGGTTCAGGGGTGTCTTTCTTTAACAATTCTAACAAAGGTCTTACCACTTTTGTATAATTAAAAATCCATTGTCGGAAGTAACCACTTAAACCAAGGAAAACTTGGAGCTGTTTCAGTGTGGTAGGGTGTGGTGCAGTTTGGATCTCAGCAGTTCGTGACAGCAGAATTTGCCTAGAATCCTTTGAAATAAGATGTCCCGAGTATTGAACCTGTGATTTCTGCAAGTGCACTTTGTTTTTGTTAACCTTAAATCATAATTCTGCTGAGTCAAAAGAAAAACAGTGTCTTGTTTACAATCATGTACAGTTTTTAAAGAGCAAATCATCTGCATATTGAATCAAAGTAGACCCACATAGAAATTTCATCTTCTCTACTAGTTTCTTCATTTCTCTAGAGAAAAGAGTCTGAGATTCTACATACCCTTGCAGTAAATTAGTCCAACTGTACTGCAGACCTTTATAAATAAAAGCAAACCGGTATTGACTATTTAGATGTATAGGGATAGAAAATACGTGCAACTGAAAAGGTGGTGGCATCTGAAAGGTATAGAACTGAGTACTGTTGCAGGGTTATGAACAACTGGAAATATTGGTAGTACCACCGCATTCACTGCGCATAAATCTTGTACAAAACTGTATGTACTTTTTACTAGTTTCGTAACTGCTAAAATAGGACTATTACAAGGATTGTGAGTTGGGACAAAGGTACATTGCTGTAACGATGTAGAAATATCAGGTTAATTTCCTTTTTCTGCTTCTGCCGACAAAGGATAATGAGCTGTTTTTGGTAGGTGCTCACATGGTTTTAGTGTTATATGGACAGGGTCTGCCTTTTTTATAAGCCCTACCTCGTTGTCATGGGTAGTCTAGAACTTGAAGATATGGCATTCAGTTCCTCCATATCAGCACCTTCACTTTTCTGCTCTATCTAATAGATTTAAAGGGGCCAAATTTCCTACAGTAAAAGTATGCTGCTCTTTTAGTAGACCAATTTGAATAGGGACAGGTTAGGTTTCTAGATAGTTTGTTGAAACTCCAGACCCAACCACTCCCCAAAACGTGAGTTTAGAAAGTGGAAGATGTTCGGCATTTGCCAAAGTAATTGTAGATCTAGTAGCTCCTGTATCTACAAGAAATGGGACAGATATATTTTGCACAGTAATATTGACAAAGGGGCCATCTTGATCAGTCAACACCAAGAGGGATAACTGTAGATGTTAAGTTGTCTATCTCACCTTCATTCTTGCTGGTTGGGTTCGGAGCCGATCCTCGGCTCCGACTCGGCCATCTTCAAAAGCTCGAGAGCTGCTTACTGGCTCGAGGCCCCCCTATATCCCATGATGCCTGGTGCTAGATACCCAGATCTCGTTTGCCGCTTTCACTACGAGGTTGCGTTTACTGGCTCAGGTCATATATTTTTCACTTTATTACTATATATTGGGGTTTATTGTATATTATTGGTTTAAATATTTACTGGGGTTTTTTTCATAGTTGTAGGTATTCCTAGTGTTTAACCCCCCTTGAAAACTCGTTTTCTTATTAGAGAGTTTTTTCCCCTCCCTCTCCCCTTCCATTAGGGTACGCTGTTTTAGTTAGAGGCTTATCTTTAACATTGTAAATTCTTTCTATAAAAATTGTAGTATTTGTAGGTTAGTTTTAGGCTATCTTATACTATTTTTGTGTGTGTGCTGTTTGGGTGTGGTAACTTGTGTGGACTGTGTGTGTTTTTTTCTAGTTACCAATTCCCCCTTAGTACTCTTTATTAGTATTGTGCTTTTCCTTTACAGGAATGTCTAAAGACACTAAAGTGTCAGGATTCAAGAAGTGTGACTCATGCTGTCAGAAAATGTCACTGACAGATGGTCACACTTCTTGTGTCTACTGCTTGGGCTCCCTACACCTGCAGGACTCTTGTTCGGTGTGTCACGCCTTTAGTCCAAGAGTCCTGCAGGAGCGTAGGAATAAACTTATCCTTAGGGGTTTGCTTAAACCTGAAGGATCACCGGCAAAGACTCAGTCAGTGAAACCTTCTAGGCTATCGAAGCCATCGGCTCCCAGCTCGGAGCCGTCGCCGGGTATGGCTTCTGCTTCAACTTCGGTTCCGGCTGGAACCGAAGTACCTATCTCTACATCAATTTCGGCTCTGGCTGGAGCCAAAGTACCTATTTCCCAGTCGGCTCTGACCCTCCCGTCAGAACCTTCAGGGAGTCGAAAATGTTCCAGGTCACCATCCTTGGAGTCAATACACTCGGCTCCAGGGTCTCCCTTATTGCAATCTGAGCGGAGTCATCGATCCCACTCTTCTCGGTCATCTAGGCTATCTGACCATGATTTGGAGAGAGTGGTGAGCAGGCTTTTAAAGTCGCAGGCCCTGGCCAAAATGCTATCCAGCCCCCCTCATCAGGGTTCGGCTCTACCTGTTTCTACAATAGTTCCTCCTTCGACTCATCCCATGTGTTCGGAGCCGGAGCATGCTGTGGCTGGAACCGTGGGTCTGTCGGCACCGATACCTCCCCTTTTGGTTCCATCATCGGCTCTGATCTCTTCCATGGTGCCATCCTTGGAGGGATCCGGGCGCCGGGACTCCCTCGTCGGCTCCGAGGGGGCAAGTGGCATCGGACCCTTGTCCGACCCCGTTCTTCCTCTCGGAGCTTCGGCGCAGGTGAGTTCTGCTCCTACATCGGCTTCGGAGCCGTCTCTCTCGGTGCCGGGAAGGATTCCGGTCTCTTCGGAGCCGGAGCCTTCTCCGGTATCGGGAAGGGGTGCCTTTGAGGTCATGAGAAGTGTGCTGGCATCTGAGTCAGCCTCACGGTCAGCCATATTGGCTCCTCTCCCCATGGTGCCTGCTCCTGCCTCTTCCCCTCCTCCAGACCCCAAGCGTGGGGAACAAGAGCTCCAGGGCACCCCATTGGGTGTATCTTCCTGTTCCGAGACCTCCCCCATTCATTCAGAGGAGCCCCCTCGAAAGAGGAAATGCAAGAGGAAGCATGCAGACTCACCTGAGTCTGTCACTTCAGATACCGACTTGAAGGAGTCTGAAGGGTCCCCGAGATCCCCGTCTGAGGACATCTCCTTCTCAGACATCCTTGAAATCCTTAGGCAGAGGGGGAACTGGACTACCCTTAACCCTTCCGAGGATGAGTCGGTATTCCTGGACGCGTTTGGTTCCCGACCCACCACCTCCTGGGTGTCTCCGTCTTTCGATCCACTGATGTTGGTGGTGGCTCGAAAGGCGTGGTCAGCTCCAAACACAATGGAACCAACTCCCTGCAGGCCCACAAAATTCATCACTTCCCCGCAGGACAAGCAATTTCTGACCAAGGGTGTTCCCGTTGATGCCATGGTGGTAGCAGCGGCCACTAAAAAGGAGTTGGCTGAAACTTCTTCGTCTGTCCATCCCCCTAACAAGGAGTCTAGGACGATGGACAGATGTGGGAAGTGGATGTTTTCCTCAGCGACCTTTTCCATGAGGTCTCTGAACTATTTGTGCCATTTTACCCGCCTTCAAAGGGATCTCCTTAAAGACTTAGGAGATACCCTTCAAGATCCATCAGCTGCGGGGGCTCAGGCTAAGATTGCCTCCCAGCTGTGGACTCTAAATTCTGTAGTAAACTCCTCCATGAGGGTCATCTCTTATGCAGCCAATGGAGCAAGTAGGGCCGCAGGCACAGGAGTGGCTTTGAGGAGACACGCTTGGATGCGGCTATGCAACTTTGCGGAACCCTTAAGGGCGTCTTTCAACAACACCCCCTTTGATGGTTCTGCTCTGTTTGGACCACAGGTGAAGGATACCCTTACCAGGTGTGAGCAGGGAGGCAAGACTTTCTCTGCCGTTGGAGTCTGTTTTTCCACTCCTTCAAGACCGTATCCCAAGGGTCAGAAAGTGGGAAAATGCGGTTCCGGAAGTCCCAGAGAGCCGTGCCTGACACCACTTGAAGAGTTCCCGTCCAGGGGCAGAGGAGGGAACAACAATAGATGCCGCCCTAGGGGCAGAGGGGGTCCGCAAAATCAGGGCCAAAGAGAATCCTTCTCTGACAAGCCCTTCCAGCATCCCTGAAGTGCTGCCTGACTGTACACCTTCGGAGGAAGTCGGGGGAAGATTATCGCTGTACCCAAAAGCCTGGCAAAGTATAACACAAGACAAATGGGTACTTTCTATAATATCCGAAGGCCACAAAATCCCCTTCTTTTGCACTCCACTCCTTTCCAACAAGTCCCTTCCAGATGTTCCACTCAATCTAAGGGATCAGGCAGTTTAAGAAATTTCAAAACTACTAAGGAAAAGAGCCATCCAGTCAGTCCCAGCAGACCAACAAGGATCCGGAATTTACTCAAGGTTCTTTTTGGTACCAAAAAAGACAGGGGACTGGAGACCCATTCTGGATCTCAGCAGACTAAACAGGTCTGTGCAAAGAACGAAGTTCCGGATGGTCACGCTACAGTCCATTTTACCCTTTCTGGGTGAGGACAATTGGATGTGCTCCATAGATCTTCAGGACGTGTACTACCATATCAAAATGCACAGACACTCCAGAAGATTCCTCCGCTTCCGGCTGGGAGCCATTCATTATCAGTTCAGAGCTCTGCCCTTTGGTCTCACCACAGCCCCCAGGGTGTTCACCAAATGTTTGGCAGTAGTCACCGGTCACTTGAGATGGCAAGGATTCCAGGTGTTTCCATATTTAGATGACTGGCTCCTTACTGCAACCACCAGGCATCACCTGCTGCAAGCCAGAGACTACACCATCCGAGCGTGCTCCACTCTAGGCATCACAATAAATTTCGAAAAGTCTGCATTGTCACCTTGTCAATCTATTACCTTTATAGGTGCAAACTTAAATACAAAGGACATGTCAGCCACTCTCCCAGTAGACAGAGTGTTAACCTTTCGACAGCATGTCCAGGTCTTATTAGGATGCAAAAGGATTCAGGCCAGATTCGTCCTAAAAACGTTGGGTCTCATGGCAGCGGCTGTAATACTAGTCCCCCTTGCACGTTTTCACATGAGGATTCTTCAGTGGATGCTGTTCACGCAATGGTCCTTCCAGCAACTCCCATTGTCTCACATGATATTGATCACTCAGTCATGCAAAAACCAACTTGTTTGGTGGATGGTTTCCCCATCATTACACCAGGGCAGACCATTTGTTCTTCCTCCTCCAGTAGCTACGGTGACCACGGACGCCTCCCTGATCGGGTGTGTGTGGGGGGTATTTTCAGGGCAGAACAGTCCAAGACACCTGGCAGCCTCACGAGTACCATCTGCATATCAATGTCTTGGAGATGAGAGCCGTGCTGTTAGCGTTGCAAGATCTTCAGGACTCTCTTCCCACCGGGACTATTGCAATTCAGACAGACAATATGTCAGTTGTATGGTACATCAACAAGCAGGGCGGAACCAAGTCATATCCCTTATGACGAGAAGCACTCAGACTTTGGCAGTGGGCGATCTCTTCCCAACGGTTTCTGATAGCAGCGCACACCTCTGGGAAGTCCAGCGTTATAGCGGACAGGCTGAGCAGAGCAATTCTCATGTCTCACAAGTGGTCTCTCAATCAGACTGTGGCGGACAAAATCTTCCGCAAATGGGGTCAGCCTTGCTGCGACCTTTTTGCCACCCCCTTCAACAGCAAGTGTGACAAGTTCCTCTCCCTCCTCCCTCTTCCCGGACACTTCCCCGGAGACGCTCTAGTTCACGATTGGCCTCAGGGACTTCTTTATGCATTCCCTCCATTTCCCCTGATTCCCAAACTAATTCAGAAGGCTACCACATTGGGATTAAAAATGATCCTCATTGCCCCTTACTGGCCTCGACAAATTTGGTTCCCTTTCCTGCATCATCACCTTCTGGAGCAGCCCTAGACCCTGGACCCAATTCCAGACCTCCTGATCCGTCAGTCGGGTGGGCTGCACCAATCTCTTCATTCTCTCCAGCTCACAGCTTGGTTTCTCCACTTCCGACATTAGCCAGGCTTCCTAACATTTCCCATTCAGTGCGTGAAATCATCTTATCCTCGCATAAGTCCACCACTAGAAAAACTTATGCTAGTAAGTGGAAACGTTTTTCCTTATGGGCAGAGACCAAGAACATAGACCCTTTTTCAGCCCCTGTGCACTCTGTTTTAGAATTTCTAGCAGAACTTTTTCAAACTGGATCCTCTTCTGCCACGATTAGAGTTCAGCTAGCTGCAATTTCAAATTTTCATACGGGCCTATCTGATTCAAGCATCATGTCCCATAAGCTTTGTAAAGCCTTTCTTAAAGGGACCACTCTACTCAGGCCCACAGTAAGAGATCCCCCGCCTCCGTGGGATCTAAATTTGATTTTAGCTTCCCTAATACTACCCCCCTTTGATCCGGCAGCTTCTTGCTCCTTGAAGTTTCTTTCTTGGAAAACCCTTCTTCTGGTTGCAGTTACGTCGGCTAGAAGAGTTTCTGAACTTCAGGCTCTTTGTGTTCGTCCTCCTTACTTAGTTTTTCACAAAGATAGAGTTTCTCTTCGGACTAACCCTTCCTTTCTTCCAAATGTTACTTCTGATTATAATTTGAATCAGTCCATTGAACTACCTGTGTTCTTTCCAAATTATTCCATCAAGGCAGAATACAAGTTACATCAGTTGGATGTTCATAGACAATTATGCTTTTACCTGCATAGAACCAAGCAAACCAGAAAATCAGACCAGTTGTTCCTGTCCTACGCTGAGGGAAAACAAGGCTTACCGGTGTCAAAAGTCAACTTATCTAGATGGTTGACTTACTTTTATGTATCAGTTAAGAAAAAAAGAGCTCCCTGCTAAACCCAAAGGTCACTCCACCAGAGCTCTAGCTACTTCTGTGGCTTTTCAAGCCAGATTACCAATGGAAACTATTTGTGTGGCAGCTACATGGGCTAATCCACATACCTTAATTTCGCATTATAAACTGGATGTGGCCTCCAGAAGCAGAGCTGATTTTGGTTCCACTGTTCTGAAGACTCCGTTCCGATGAGCCACCCAGGATTGAGGTGCTATGGACGCTGTTCCAACCAGCATGAGTGAAGGCGAGATAGACAACTTAACATTAAGAAGTTATGTACCTGCCATAACGTTCCATGTTAGTTGTCTTCTTCTCACCTTCTTTCTTGCGTCCCACCCTCCGTCCCCCTATCCTAGTAGACCGAGAAGAGTTTCTTATGTTTTTTTATCACTGGCTGAGTCTTCTCTGGCTTCCACTTCCCACTATCAGTCTCTCCAGTAGGTTCAGGCATCCTACTACGTTTTACTGGGTTATTATTATTATAATTGTTATTATTATATCTGTAGTTAGGTTTACCAAATGAGATCTGGGTATCTAGCACCAGGCATCATGGGATATAGGGGGGGCCTCGAGCCAGTAAGCAGCTCTCGAGCTTTTGAAGATGGCCAAGTCGGAGCCGAGGATCGGCTCCGAACCCAACCAGCAAGAAAGAAAGTGAGAAGAAGACAACTAACATGGAATGTTATGGTAGGTACATAACTTCTTATTCCTGCTCATAGCTGTCATATTGAGTTTGCTGCTGCACTGGTGGCTGCCAAGTGGTATTCCTTACAAGAGGATTATTCTCAGGCTGCAGCAGTGAAGTGTTTGGTGAAGTTACTTGCTGTCTAGCTAGTAAACATTAATTTTGCTGTTGCCGTATTTCACCACAGTTAACACAACTATTTCATTGTGGTGCACCCTGTGAAGCCCAAGTTAAATCAGGGGGATAATAATTTTGCTGATACTGTCCTACCTCTTCCCCCACAATTTCTTCTTCCGTTTCCCCACCCTCAGAAGTTGGTATTAAGCAGCTGAAGTTGAATACCCACCAACTTTTTCTTTTGTTTGTTTTCTTCTCTAAGGATAATGTCTGCTATATATTGTGCTGATTTACAATTTCATGAATGCCTAAGCTTTGCTAGTTCATACACACCTTTAAAATCTGTTCTTCTGTGGGCAGTAGCAAGCTGTCTACAAAAACTGCCAACAGCCTGTTGGCTGCCAACTCTGGATGTCCACAGAAGGTTTCAAATGCATCTTTCATGTGTTGCAAATATGTATCAAGAGATTGATTTTGTCTTTTTGTACAATAGGTTTTATTCTTGCCCAATTAGGGGCAGGGGGATACGTTGTTGTAATAGTTTTTAAGAGGCTATTTCTAGCAGCTAGAAATCCATCATCTGTGTATTTCAGAATGTTACCACCTAGGTTAGATTTTGCCATATTTTCCTAAAAATATTCGGAAGTGTGGAGGCTTTTAGTACAACTTTCAGGTCTTCAGTGGTAGAATTTTGCAATTGTACACATCCTTCTAAAATTATTGGATATTTTGCTGAATGTGTTCAAATGGAAGGGAGAGAGTCTACAATGGTTTGAAAATCCACTGCAGTCCATGGCTGTATCACTCTTATACTAGATTCAGGCTCACTGTTTCTAGCTGCTGCGAGGTTTGGTACTTCTCACACAGGGTGCATTTGTGTGCTAGGTATATCAGAGTCAGTAGAAGAGTCAGACACTCTCTTCTGCAAGTTGACTTTATTTATTTATTTAGTTAGTTAACATTTGTTGACCAGAAAAGTCTGACTAGGACTGAGCCTATTTTCAGCGGAGGCCCTGGGAGAAACGCTCCAAACACATGTCATTGGAATGTAGGAGGAAACTGGAGTACCCAGAGAAAACCCTTGCGAACACAAGGAAGACATGCAGATTCCACACAGAAGGCACCTCAGCTGAGAATCTAACTGAAAAACCTCTTGTTGTGAGGTGACAACATTAACTCTGCATCACTGCTCTGCATGTCCATTGATATCCCTCCCTGTCAGTAACAATCGGAAATTGAGTGCTAATGTGCTTAATTTTACTCAAAGTACAAGTTTTTGCTGGCTGACTTTTATTAGGAAATCGTTTAACTTCCCTCTTATTTATTTTTTTGATAACAGTTGATATTATGTAGTCTTATCTCACCGTAATTCTTGCTGGATGGGTTCGGATCCGAACATTGGCTCCGACTCGGCCGATACTTGAGCTCAAGAGCTTTTACTGGCTTGAGGCCATCCCCTATCACATGGTGCACCACGGCAATTCCCCAGATCTTGTTTGCGCGAGAGCTTCGAGGTTGTCTTCTTTACTGGCTCGTTGGCTAAGTGGAATTTTTGATATTTTTGCTATATTTCTTATTCTTTCTCAATAATAGTTTTTATCTTTATTATTCTAGAGTGATTGCGTGAGTGTTAACAAACCCTGTCCCTTTCTTTAAGGATTGTACGGCCCGTTTAAGTTAGAGGGCTGTAGTTGCTCATTTAAATTAGAGGGCCTTCCTCTCTGTGTGCTAGTTTTCTTCTCTTTCTCTCTCTCTCTCTATATATATATATATATATATATATGTGTGTGTGTGTGTGTGTGTATATATATATATATATATATATATGTATATATATATATATATATATATATATATATATATAATTCTCTTTATAGTTGTACCTTATTGCTGTATTTGTTTCCTTTCAAAATGTCAAATGATAAAGATAGAGAACATAGAGAACACCACCCTTCTGGCTTCAAAAAGTGTGATAAATGTTCTCAGAAGATGTCGTTGAATGACAGTCACACCAGTTGTGTGTACTGTCTTGGAGTACCTCATTGGCAAGAATCATGTACCTTTTGTCATGCGTTCAGCACCAGGGATCTTAATGAACGTAAAAGAAAACTTATTGATAGGGGTCTGATGAGAAGTTCCTTCCAAGAACAGCTGGAACAAGGTCAGACGGTCTCTAAAAATCAAAAAAGGAAATCTCCATCGGCCCCTGCTTTTGAACCGACAAAAAAATCAAAAGCGACGGAGCCGAAGAGTTCTGGCTCCGATTCTGCTTCTTCGGTCTTGGTGCCATCTGTTTCATCGGCTCCGAGACAGTCATCTTTGTCGAGACATTCACTAATCTTGGAACCAGTTTCACCATCAAAATCCCCTATTTTGGAAAGGAGGAGATCTCCATCTATCTCCACCCTTTCCTCCAGGACACTAGCTGATGAAGATGTACAACCGGCAGTGAAGCAGCTGCTCTGTAACCCGGCACTGGCAAAATGTATTTATTTATTTATTTTCAGTTTGATTACTGGGGAAGTCCACTGGGCCAAGAAGTGCCCATTTTCAGTGGTGGCCCGGGGAGAAAAGCTCCATGAACAGTATAATACAATATAGGTTACAAAATGTAAATAAAGGTTGCAAAGTGAAATACCATACAGTATAGGCTGCAAAATAGAAAATAAAGGTTACAAAGTGAAATACAAGAGTAGGGTTCATACATTCGAGAGTTGCAGAGTGTAATATACATTATGAGACCGTTTAACAACGTGACGACACAGTGTTTTTTTGTTTTTTTTTTGATGAAACAATATTTACATGCTTGGAGTCAATTAAAGTCTGCTAGTTCTGGATCTTTTGAGAAATAAGAATAAGTATGAGAGTATAGTGGAGTGGGGGTAAGGAGAGCTTAGTGGGGAGTCCCTAGAATTTAAGTGGGGTGAAAGCAGGAGCATTTCCATTTGGAAGATAAGTGAAGAAAAAGTTGAGTGTTGAAGGATTCAGTGTTGGGTATAGTCCTAAGTGAAGGAGGCAGAGAGTTCCAATTTTTACCTAGAGAAAAGGAGAATAAAAGCTGGCCAGTGAGTCGTTTGGGTTTAAGAATGGAGATTAGGTTTTGGTGTTCAGATCTCAGTGATCTGTTAGGGATGTATGGAGGAAGGATGTCCTTTAAGGCCGGGCATTTATCAGGGGAGAATATTAGTTTGTGAGCAGTGGTTAGTTGTAGATAGTCTAGGTGGTTAGGGAGTTCTAACCAGTTCAGAGAGTGAAGGCTGAGGCAGTGGTGAGTTGATGTTTTGGATTTGATGGGAATTTAGAGATCTTATTATAGCAAGCTTCGAGCTTAGAGGTGTTGGTAACAGACAAATTGGTTAGAAGAGGGGCTCCATATAGAAGGGAAGATAGGAGGTAGGTGGTTGCCAGGGTATGCCTAGTGGAGATGGAAAGAAAGTGATTGTTCCTATATAGCATACCTAGCTTTTGATGGGTTTTCTTTATGTTTTGTTGTATGTGAAGATCACATTTGAGGTGTTCATCTACGGTAATGCCAAGGAGTTTTGCAGGGGGGACCACTTCAATGGCAGTGTTAGTTTGGCTTAGGACATTGAAAGTGTTTTTGTCCAAAGAGGAAACCTTGGAGGGGAGACAAATTAGTATTTTGGATTTATTGGAGTTGAGAGTAAGGTGGTTTTGGTGCATCCAGTTCTCTGTAGTGGTAAAGGCTAATTAGGTTTTGGTCAGTAGTTCAGGAAAGTTTGGGGCAGAGCAGACCAAGGTAGAGTCATCAGCGTATTAGATGACTGTGGTGTCAGGGATGAAGGTGTGAAGATTATTTATAAAGATGTTGAAAAGCATGGGTCCAAGGATGGACCCCTGAGGAACACCAGTAGGTGTAGGCAAGAAGGAAGAGAAGGAGTTCTTCCATTTGACTGCTTGAGATCTATCAGATAGGTAACTGGAGAACCAGGAAAGAGTATTTGGGGAGAGATTGAGATTAGCCAGATGATGAAGAAGGTGAGTGTGGGAGATGGTGTCAAAGGCTTTTGAAAGATCTAGCAGTACTGTGGATACAATGAGTCCAGAGTCTCGTGCTTGATTGACAGTTTCTAGGAAGGATAGTAGGGCAGTTGTGGTACTGTGGCCAGGACGGAAGCCATGCTGGGTGGGTGTTAGGGGGTGATTTTGAATTAGATAAGGTAAAAGTTGGTGGTGGACACATTTTTCTAGAATTTTAGATATTGGAGAGAGTAGAGTGATGGGGCGGAAGTTAGAAATAGTGTTTTGCCTCCTTTTTGAAGAGATAGGATGTAGGCTGAACGCCGGAGTTTTGGTACGTATGACTCATTTAAGGATCTATTAATCAGAATACTAATTGAGAGAGCGATACCTTCAGCTGCATGTTTGAGGAAGGAAGAGGAAATGTTGTCAGGGGCATTAGAGCATGGCTTTAGCTTGGATAGAAGATTTTTTATAAAAGTGGTGGAAACAGGTTTGAGATGGAAATTGAGGGGATTGTTGTTTGGGTTGTTGGGTGAAGTGAAAAGGGAGTTAGGTGAGTTGTTATTAGGGAATGTTTTGGTTAGCTTAGCTATGGATTCAGTAAAGAAGGTATTGAAGTGGGAGCTCAGTTCACTGTCGGATAGGTTAGGGTCAGGGCAAGGGTTGTTTTGAGATCCGGGATGAAGTAGGGAGTTGACTGATTTCCAGAATTGTTTTGGGTTTTTATTGTTATTGGACTGGAGTTTATTATAGTAGTTTTTTTTGTCCTTGGTAATAAGTTTTTTTACTTGGTTGCGGAGTTGGGTATACAGGAGTAAGGTAGAGGACAATTTATTTTTCTGATAGAGCTTCCAGGATTTGTCTCTGTGATGCATAATTTGTTTAGTTTCTTTGGTCAGCCATGGTGCAGAATTAGTTTTGATTCGCTTATTTCTTAGGGGGGCTAGCAGCATTGTTGAGTGGGAGGGTATTTAGAGGTTGCCAGTTAATTTGTTTAAAGATGTTAGAAAAAATTAAGGGGTTGAAGTTGCTGAGGTTACGAGTTTGAATGTAGAGATGTTGGTGTTGGATGGAGCTACTTGATCGATGGATAAAGGCAGGGAGATGGTCACTGAAGGTGTCAGGGATAGTGCCACAGACAGTGATTTTGTTTGGATGGGAGACTAGAATCAAGTCTAAAATGGACCCTGGGGGGTGTTTTTTGTTAGGGCGAGTAGTTGAAGAGATTACTTGGGTGAAGTTTAGAAGGTTAATGGAAAGTGAGGGGGATGGTGTGTTAATTTTATTCCAGTCAATATTGACATCGCCTAGAATATAGGTTTCATATTTTATTTGAGTTGAGGTTGAAAATGTTAGCTACTCCAGACCCAAAGGTTTTGGATCCGTCCCATACTCAGTCTACTGTTCCTCCTCCGAATGCCTCACTTTCAAAGAATGCTATATGATATTGTGCTGGAACCCTCGGTTCCGAGAACTCTTCCTGCTTCCTCGGAACTTGATAACTCTTAACTTCATCAGCTCAGTCTGGAGCCGAGGGATCTGGAAGCCGACCCTCTCTTTTCAACTATGGGTGGGATAGTTTCCCCGGTTTTTCTTCCGATCTGACTCTCCCTCTCGGTGCTTTGGCTAGTGTGAGCTAGGCTCTCACGTCTGCTTCGGTGCCTGCTCCTTTGGTTCGGAGTCAAACTTCTGCTTCCTCAGAGCGGAGATCTTCTTTGGAGCGGGGTGGTAAGGCTTTCGAGGCGATAGAGAGATCTTTGTCAAGTACTAAAGCCCTGCCATTGGACCTGACATCCCTCCAGCAGCCGGTAGCAGCCTCTTCTCCCCTGCCTGCTCCTAAGCGTAGGGAACCAGAGCCCCAAGGAGCCCTCATAGGAGGTGTCCCCTCTTCCGAAACCTCCCCAGATTACCCCACTAGAGAGAGTCTATATCATATTATCGTACAATGTAAATAGCGAACACTATTTCATCGTACCAATAATATTGAAACAACAAAATATCGAATAAACGGAACAGTGAATTTTTTCCCAGGGAAAAAATTTAAACTTATAACACAAATTTAAGTGGGGGGCACAGCCCCACCCCCACCCCCCTACTTAAATATACCAACTCCGAGATTGCACCATAGTGGAGGAAATGGCGAAGACAGCCCACCAAATTTTTTCCCTGGGAAAAAATTTGATGTTTCGTGACTTTGCTATTTTGCCATTTCGACAGTATCGGATCGACTAAATAACATTCGCTATTTAGTCCATTCGATAACGTCATATAGACCCACTGGTCCCTAGAAAGAGAGTCTGCAAGAGGAAGCATATTGACTCACCCGAGTCTGTCACTTCTGACACTGATTAGAATGAGTCTGAAGGGTCCCCAAGATCCCCCTCTGAGGATGTCTCTTTTACGGACATCCTAGAAATCCTTAGACAGAGGGGTGATTGGAAGACCTCTAACCCTACTGAGGATGAATCAGTGTACCTTGAGGCTTTTGTTTCCCGACCTTCCACCTCCTGGGTGACACCGCCATATGACCAACTGTTAGGGGTCGTATCTCGGAAAGCTTGGACCTCTCCGGACACAGTGGAGCCTGTCCCGAGGAGGCCTAATAAGTTTATTACTGCTCCAGAAGACAAAACCTTTCTAACCAAGGGAGTACCTCTGGATGCTATGGCAGTAGCAGCAGCCACAAAGGAGTTATCTGAGACATCCTCAAATATTCATCCTCCTAATAAAGAGTCTAGGACGATGGATAGGTATGGAAAGCGTACTTTTTCTTCAGCTGCTTTTACCTTACGATCGCTGAATTACTTCTCCCATTTTACTAGGCTACAAAAGGATCTCCTATAAGAGTTGGGAGATACTCTTTAGGGTTCAGTAGCTTCGGGATCCGCTGACGAGGTATTTTCGCAGCTCTCTACCCTTTCCTCTATTGCTAACTCCTCCATGAGGCTGATTTCTTACGCAGCTGATGGAGCAAGCAGGGCGGCCACATCAGGAATATCTCTTAGGAGACATTCCTGGATGCGTCTATGCAATTTTACAGAGTCCTTCAAGTCTTCCTTTACCAACGTCCCCTTTGATGGTTCAACTCTTTTTGGACCTCAGGTAAAAGAGACTTTGACCAGGTGCGAGCAGGAAGGGAAAGCCTTATCTGCTGTAGGAGTCCATTTTTTCCTTCCTTCCAGACCCTATCCCAAGGGTCAAACAGGAGGAAAAATATGGTTCCGTAAATTCCAAAAAGGTTTCCCTCAAGCACATGGTCAACCCTCCCCTAGAGGCAGTGGGGAAGGTTATAATGGAAGGAGCCGCTCTCGCGGCAGAGGGGGTCTGCAACACCAGGGTGATAGAGATGCTTTCTCCGATTGGCCCTTTCATCGCCTCTGAAGGGTTGCCTGACTGTCTGTCTCTGGAGGCAGTCGGAGGTCATCTCTCACTGTACCCAAGCGCCTGGCTACAAATCTCTCAAGATCGATGGGTACAAAATATCATTTCCAGAGGTTACCTCATTCCTTTTGTTTCCAATCCCCCTACAAATCGATCTTCACCAAATGTACCACCCAATCAGATAGACCGTGCAACATTAGATGTTATCTCGTTGCTTCAAAAAAGAGTCATCCAAGAAGTCCCCACAGAGCAAATAGGGTCCGGAACTTACTCACTATTCTTTTTAATTCCAAAAAAGACCAGGGATTGGAGATCAATTCTAGATCTCAGCAAACTGAACCAGTGTGTAAAAAAATCGAAGTTCCGAATGATCACTCTGCAGTCAATTCTTCCGTTTATCGGAAAAGGCAATTGGATGTGCTCCACAGATCTTCAGGACGCGTACTGCCATATCAAAATGAACAGGCGCTCCAAAAGACGCCTACTCTTTCGGCTGGGAGCCAAGTCATTTTCAATTTCGAGCACTGCCCTTTGGCCTCACTACAGCCCCCAGAGTGTTCAAATGTATGGCAATGGTCACGGCTCACCTGAGACGACAGGGATTCCAGGTGTTTCCGCACTTAGACGACAGGCTCCTCACTGCTACCACCAAGCACCAACTAATCCGAGCCAGGGACAAGACTCTATCCTTGTGCGCCAGATTAGGAATTACAGTAAATCTAAAAAAAACACCTCATCTCCATCGCAGCATATTGTCTTCTTAGGCTCAGATCTAGACTCAACCACCATGACAGCAAAATGGAGTCCAGAAAGGATAGAATTGTTACACAACCAAGTCACTCTTGCTGACCAAAGACAAAGTACAAGCCAGAGTAGTTCTTCAAGTTCTAGGTACTATGGCGTCCACCATTCTTTTAGTTCCCCTAGCCCGTCTACACATGAGAGTGCTTCAGTGGCTATTTGCCCACTGGTCAATGCAGGATATGCCCTTGTCCCACTAAGTACTCATTACAAATTCCTGCAAAAAGGATCTAACATGGTGGTTACATACAGATCAGCTTTATCTAGGTCGTCCTTTTGTTCTCCCTCAACAAAGTGCAGTCTTGACCACGGACGCTTCCCAGGTTGGGGGGGGGGCATTATCTGGGAATGACGGTCCAAGGTATCTGGCAGGATCACGAGAACCACTTGCACATAAATGTTCTGGAGATGAGAGCAGTGCTATACACGTTGCAAGCACTTCACAGTTCTCTTCCTACCAGGGCAATTGCAATTCAATCATACAACATGTCAATAGTGTGGTACATAAACAAGCAAGGGGGAACCAAGTCTTACCCACTTTGTCAAGAGGCACAAAGAGTATGGAAATGGGTGATGGACTCTCAATGTTTTCTGGTAGCCACGCACATTCCGGGGAAGTCCAATGTGATAGCAGACAAACTGAGTCGAGCAATTCTGATGCCTCACGAGTGGTCCCTGAAAACAGAAGTTGCAGAAGAGATTTTTCCGCAGCTGGGCCAACCTTGCTGCGATCTATTTGCCACATACATGAACGCCAAATGCAGCAACTACTTTGCCCTCATTCCCCCATCCGGGGATGTCACCCAGGGACGCTCTGGTCCACAATTGGCCTCCCGGACTTCTTTACGCTTTTTCACCCTTTTCCCTCATACCCAAAGTGATTCAGAAAGCAAAATTGTTGGAGTACCCTGATCCTCATTGCTCCTTACTTGCCTCGCCAAGTCTGGTTCCCTTTCATGTGGCTTTATCTCTTGGAGGAACCATGGATTCTGGAACCATCTCTGGACCTCCTGATTCACCAGTCGGGACATTTCCATCCTACCATCCAAATCCTGAAATTGACAGCATGGCTGCTCCAGTTTCATGAATAGCCAGGTGTGTATCCCTTTCTACTACTTTAAAACACATCCTCATTTCTTCCCACAAACCTTCCACCAGAAAATTATACTCCAGCAAATGGAAAAGGTTTTCCATTTGGGTGGAAAAACAAGGCATAGATCCCTACTCAGCTCCCATAGAGTCTGTTCTGTCCTTCTTCGCATCTATTTTTCAAGAAGGAGCTGCAGCTGCTACCATTAGAGTTCAGTTGGCTGCCATCTCATATTATCATTTTGGGAACATGGGAAACCCTATTATGTAAAAACAAAACAAAATTCACAGCAGCTTCCAAATAAAACTTGTAATCCACAAAATGAAGCAGCTTTTCAGGCAAAACAATAAAGCCCTGAGCAGGGCAAGCTTAGAAAATTGTGAAAAAAACCCACAGACGGCTCAGCACACTTCACTTCACTTTATTCCACAGAAACACAGCACATTAACGCTCCACCATGCATTTTCGTTTTAAAAATCACTTCCTCAGATGTGGGCTGTTCAAACTACTAGTGCTTTTATACCATTCACTTAATTACATTGATTAGGTTAGTGAATTAATTGAAAGGTTAATTTAGTTTAAAACCAAAAACTTTTCTTGTTGTATCTCTCTGTGTTGCCACAATTAAAACACATTTAATGTTACAATGTTTGATGAATAAATATGTAGAAATAAAAATATGTTTTAAATAAAAATCCTTAAAACACTTGACTACAAAGAATAAATTATAAAGTTAAAATACTATTAAAAACACATTTAGTAGGACTCAATGGTTAAAATTACCAACTTGAATATTTGCTTTAAATTAACTTGATCCTCCATCTAGTGGATGAATCATGAAATTACAGGTATTATAAAAATTGCATTGTAAACCAAAGGCAAATTGTATAGCCTTACTCAGTTAAAAGAATGTTAAAAACAGGAAAATATAAGGGAAAAAATAAGTTCAATACCTTTGATAAATGAGTGTAACACTTGTGTTCATAACATATTACAAACCAAACGTTTTAATAAAAATACAAATACAAAAAAGCTTAAAGACCTACTGTAACTATTGGAAAACATGGGTAAAAATGTGATAAAATTCACATAAAGTGCAAATGCATATCACAGTTTTGCTGCTCTCAATTTTAATAATGGGGCTATGGAGATATGTTCATTAAGACCCGGTGGCTTATTGGCCTCCAAACTTATCTGCCGCCATAATTCTCTGTACTCCAAACATTCCTCCCATGAACCCCCTCTGCCACTCTTTTCCACCCATTCCATTGAGAGCAGCAAAACCGGCCAACAAGAGGCTGGTACCTTGTTACCCTTCTGTTTCAGTGTATTTTTTTAGATTTTTCTAAAATTTTGTTATCAAAAGTACCTTCTTCCTGAAACTGTAAACCACTATCTTTTTTATGAGCTCAGACTATTTTACCAAATAATTACAGCAGTCTCTACCATACTTATTAAATATATACCTGCTTGGAGTCTTATAGTCCAGCTCATTAAAACCACTTTTACTGGTGCCCATTATAAAAAACAGTCGCATTAACAAAAGGATAGATTTGTGAATATAGTTAGGGTCACTCACATTCCCAGTGAAGGAATCTTCTGTGTTCCTTTTTCTTTGTTTTTGATTCGAACCCACCCTCAGTCCTGAGGAAGATGTTCAGTCTTTCTACCAAGAAAATGCATTCCCTGTGACAAAGATACTCTGTCCTTGTATATACTGATTAAAACCCCACTAGCACACAAGTTATACCTAAAGCATGTTAGTGTAAGTGATCACACAGACCTCCACTTTCCTTAAGTTATACAGTTTACCCCCTCACATCCAATTAAAACTAATGAAGAAAGTTTAGTAAAGCTTACTTGTAGAGACTTTAAACTCTGTTGACATTTAACATTGTGCATGTTAGACCACAAATTTGCCTGACAGAAAAACCTCTGTCTTTAGGCCCCAGTGGCAATATCTAATGCAGCAGCACACAAACGGCTCAGAACCTGATTACTATGGCACCAAACTGTTAAGGCAGCAAACAACTTTCACACAAGATGGTTCAGTGGAGAATAATATTGCAGGAAATCAAGATTCTGTCTCCTTGAACTACAGAAATCATCATTCTTTACAACTTTTTTCATTAAAAACATTGTTGTAACAATTATCAAACTGCCACTGAGCAGTTAAAAATGACCAGTACAGCATTTATTTTGGTAAGATCTCCTGACTGCTTGTTTATGAAATTCCATATTAAGTACGCGTTCGGAATTCCACTATAGAAGTTTCGACCCAGAACAAATATACTTTTCTAACCCCGTCAGCATGTACTAATATTAGACAGTAAGCAAGCTAACAGATGCATAGTGAAGGACACTTATGATTTTATCCTGATAAGAAAGCATATTAGAAATGAAATCAGATACTAACATTTTTCCCTTCTTTGTATTTCTCACCCTTCAGAGTGTTCAAGGTGACACTTTCCCATTGGCTTTCAGCTTTCTGACTCTATCTTTCATGTGTACAAAGAAATAAGCTTGTCACTAATCAAACCTCCACGGGCCCATACAACTAAGCGTGTAGTTTCTTCTATAACCTTCTTTTTCAAAGTACCTCTTGATGATATATGTGTTGAGGGTACTTAGTCCAAGGTCCATGCATTCATTTCACACTATAAATTGGACATTTATTCAAGATCACAAGCCTCTTTTCATCCAGCTGTTATCTGGCATATCCTTCCGTGAGACCTTCCAAGTATAGCAGTATCTCTGGACTCTGTCCCATTCACTGAGGAACAGATAGAAGAGATAATATCAGATACGAAAGTTATGTACTCTCCATAACTACTGATCTGTGATGCCTGCTTCTATCCTTTTTCAACTTCTCACCCTACTTCCCCATCCCTAGTATGTCCCTGATTCCTTTTTATTCACTCCTGGAGTGTTCTGGCTGACCTAACCTTAGTTACTATAGAGTTTGTCTGTGCATAAAGTCTGGTTTCTTTCCCTCTGCTCTGTTGCATAGATGCTGTCTTGGTCACCTAGCTTCTTTGGAATTAGTCTACCTTTCTTTAGTACTGCCAGCAAACTTGATCCGAGGTAATTTGCTCATCACAAGGGGATTATGAGTAAGAGGAGGAGCCTAAGCAGTGGAGCCCAAGCTTGAAAGTGGTCAAAGTTGGATCCGACACAGATCCAAAGACCCATCCATTGAGGAAGGACAGAACAGATCAGTCATTATTATGAGTTCATAACTTTGGATCTGTTGCTGTCAGTCTTCATCAATTCTTGACTGATGAGTTACGGTTCTGATCGGAACCGATATGGCCATTACATAGCTCGCACCAGCAAAAAAACTCTCAAGCTAAAGGTCTACACGTAATGCCCTTATCTACATTACCTCGGATCTTGTTTGCCACTCTTACAGAAAAACGCTTCAGCTGATTTACTGTCTCAGCTAATTTAATTTTTGATATACAACTACATTTTTCCGTTATATAATCCTTTTACTCTAAATATTGTTCCTTCTAATGCTTTATGATATTTCTGAACTTAGTCTACCCTTTTGTTAGTGTAACTAATCGCCTCTTTCCTTATACCACTTGATATTCTTGCCTACCATAGCTGGTAGTTTTTCCTTCCCTCTCTTTCCTTTTTTCTGTATTACTGACAGGTAATCTTTCCTACCATTTTTGGTAGTATCTTTATAGTGCATTTACTTTTGCTTCTTCTGTCCTATTTTTTTCTTCTTATAATGGCAGATAAATCTAAATCAGCAACTGCTGGATTTAAACAGTGTCAGGAGTGTGGCAGGAAAATGCCAAACTCTGACGGACATGAAAAATGTGTCTGTTGCTTAGGTGCTCCGCACCTAGACTTTGAGTGTTCCCTCTGCCAGTTCTTTAGTACCAGAACCCTGATAGAATGTAAAAATAAACTTATTCTCAAAGGGCTCCTAAAGGCACCCTTTGAAGAAGCCTTGTCCAGGGCTGAACAGTCTCCTCCGGCCTGTGGTTCAAAATTCAGTTCGGTGCCAAAAATCTCCATCGGCGCCAACACAGAAAAAACATAAAAGCCAATCTGCTGGATTTTACAATACCGAGCTCAAAGGTTCCTAAAACACCACAAGGTACTGAGTCCTCTGCACCGACTACTCTCTCGGTGATGTCTATCCCTATTATGGCACTAGCACCCACTATGACCTCAACACAGACAGCTACTTCGGCACTAACAACTTTAGTACTATGCTGTTACCCGGTGCTGAAAACTGAAACTTTGTTTACACCTAGGACAGACATATTCCCCTACGATCGACCCCTTTCTGGGTCAGCTGTCAAGCCCACTTTTAGAAAGGCTTGATTCCCCTCTGGATTGTCCATTTGCTCCTCCAGGAGTCTCTCTGAATTTGATGTGGTGAGATTGGTGGACCAGCTTCTGACGGCTAGGGGTCTTGCTCATCCCCCCTCAGCCCCCTCTCCCTCCTGAAGCGGGGGAATTTTCTCCCTGTACACCTACATATATTCCTCCTCTGACCACCTCAGAGGCTTTAGAGCTGTCGACTCCAACCACACAACCTTCAATCATCTCGACACTGACAACCCTTTAGTCAACGGTTCCGAGCATGGCTCTGACTCTCTTGTTGCCATTGGAACTGATCGGTCCCTGGGTTCGATCTTCTGCCATCACGTCCAGAGGGTTTGAGTTGTCTCCTGTTTTTATTTGCAGCCGACCTTTCCACTTCGGTCTGCGTCAACTGTGGGTCCTTCCTTGGCTCAGGTCTTGGAGGTGGGTCTCTCGGGACGGGGTGTGATCTGGGTTCCGAGTTTGTCTCTCTCGATTCTAGGCTGCCATCCCTCCTCAGGGGTGCCTGCTTTCTAAGCCATGGAGAGATCCTTAGTCACAGCTACTTCTCAGGTGTCTTCTGTGTTACTGGAGTCTCATCCTTTGACCCCTGCTTTTCCAGAGCTTTCACCAACCTCATTGCCCAGACAGCAAGCTCCAAGACTGTAGAAATTACCATCCAAAGACCACCACTCTTCCGAGTTCTCAGACATTCCCACTGAGGAGCCCCCTCAGAAGAGACTGTGTAAGAGGAAACACTTAGACTCCCCTGAGGAGTCTGTCACTGAAGACACAGGTTTTGATGAGGGGGAGGGTTCCCTTCGGTCACCCGCAGAAGATGTCTCCTTTGGAGACATCCTAGAAATCCTAAAACAGAGGGGTAACTGGAAGTCCTAAGACTCCTCCTGTGAGGAATCTGTGTACTTGCAGGCCTTTGGAGCTCACCCATCTACTTCCTGGGTGACTCCTCCCACTGACGGTCTTATTAAGCTGATTGCTCAGCAGGCTTGGAAGGCTCCTGATTCGATAGAACCAATTCCCTGGAGACCAGAAAGGATGCTTTCAGCTCCTGAGTATCACCAATATTGGGTAAAAGTACTAGCAGTAGACGCCATGGTGGTAGCCACTACCACTAAGAAGGAACTAGCTGTTCATCCCCCTAACTGAGAGTCCAGGATGATGGACAAACTTGGGAAGCAGATCTATGCATCATCGACCGTTACTATTAGGTCCTTGAACTTTATGGCACATTTTACTAGGCTCCAAAGGGATCTGATCAAGGAGCTTTCAGATACCCTGGTGGGAGCTGTGGCTGAGGGGGTCCAGGAAAAAGTGGCTTCCCAGCTAGCTACCCTGGAGTCTATATCTAATTCTTCCATGCAGCTCATTGCACATGCAGCTGAAAGGGCGACCAGGTCAGCTGGTGTTGCTATACTCCTGTGTGAGTTTGCAGAGCCATTCAAGTCATCTTTCATCAATTCTCCTTTTGACAGTTCATCGTTGTTCGGCCCCAAGGTTAAGGAAACTCTATCCAGGTGTGAGAAAGACAGAAATACTCTATCTGCTGTTAGCATACGTTTTTCTGCTCCTCAACTAACCTATTCCAGGAATCAGAGGAGCGTGAAGCTGTGGTTCAAAAAGTCCCAGTAGACCTTTCCTGGACAAATATGGTACAGATTCTTCTCGGGACAGAAGGAGTGGGGAAATTTAAATGGAAGATGCCATCCTAGAGGCAGAGGTGGGACACAGAACCAGGGTTCCAGTGAGTCTTTCTCTGGCCAATCCTATCAGCACTCCTGAAGGGAGGCCGGATTGTTTACCTCTGGAAGCAGTTGGGGAAGATTTTCTTTGCACCTAACAGCCTGGCGACTTATAACTACAGATACCTGGATGCTAAGAATAATTTCCAGAGGTTACTTTATCCACTTTTCCCTTTACCCAAGAACTTGATCAAGGCTCCCCAACATTCTACCCAGTCAGAGGGACCAAGCAGCCTTAGAAGTACAAAAGCTGCTAGAAAAAAAGAGTCATCCAGGAAGTCCCACCAGACCAAAGAGGATCCATATTTTACTGAAGATTGTTTTTAGTGCCAAAAAAGACAGGGGACTGGAGACTGATTTCGGATCTCAGCATTCTAAAGAATTTTGTTCAACAGTCCAAATTCTGGATGGTCACAGTTCAGTCAGTACTTCCCTTTTAGAAGAAAATGACTGGATGTGCTCTGTAGACCTTCAAGATGCATATTACCACATAAAAATGGACAAATGCTCAAGAAGGTCCCTCTGCTTCTGGCTAGGAGACAGTCTTTATCAGTTCAGAGTGTTGCCCTTTGGTCTCACCACAAGCCCCCAGAGTGTTCAAATATATGGCAGCAGTAGCAGCTCACTTGAGACTACACAGATTCTGGGTGTTTCTATGTCTACACGACTGGCTCATCACTGCTCCCACCAGACATCTACTGCTACAGGTGATGGAGATCACCCTAAATTTCTTCTTAAATTTAGGCATCATGGTGAATCAAAGAAAGTCCCAACTGAATCCTTCTCAGGATATGGAATTTATTGGAGCTCGTCCTACCTGTTCACAGGTTGCACAAAATAAGGTTTCAAGTCCATTGTCTCCTCACCACAGACAAAGTACAAGCTCACCAGGTGCTTCAAGCCTTAGGGTCCATGGCAGGGATGATAACTTTGGTCCCATTAGCTAGATATCGCATGAGATTACCATGTCCTTTAGTGTGATTTCACATGAGATTACTGTAATGGTTGCTAGCAAACCAGTGGTCTGTTATAACTCATCTAATGAACCATCCAATATTTTCCCCCAGTCGCTGCAAAAAGGACCTATACTGGTAGATGGAATCAGAGCAAATTTTTCTTGGTTGCCCATTTGTCCCTCCACAAGCCAAGGCCATAGTGACCACAGATGCTTCCCAGATGGGGGAGGGGGGCATTGTCTGGGATAGACAGCCCAAGGTAGTTGGTCCACGATAGAGGCCAATCTGCATGTCAGCATCCTGGAGTTGAGGGTGGTGCTACTAGCGCTGCAGGCATTTCATCCCGTCCTCCTTCAAGGAACAGTTGCTATTCAATCAGACATGTCCGTAGTCTGGTACATCAGCAAGCAAGCAAGGGGGGAACCTGGTCCTACCCCCTGTGTCGAGAAGCCCTGCAAGTGTGGCAGTGGGCCATAGCCTCCAACTGCATTCTGATAACAATGCACATACCGGGGAGTTCAAACGTAATAGCGGATAAACTGAGCAGGTACATTCTTTTGCCTCATGAGTGGTCTCTCAATCTCATGATAGCGAAGAAGATCTTTCATCGTTGGGGGCAGCCTTGCTGCGATCATTTTACATCGCCTCAAACAATAAGTGCAGAAGCTACTTTGCCCTATTCCCCCCTCGGGGAATCCCCGAGAGATGCTCTTCTTCTCAATTGGCCCCCAGGTCTTCTTTATGCCTTTCCCCCTTTCCCTCTGAGCCCACTCTTTCTAAAGAAAGCATCCAGGTTGAGAAGCCAAGTAATTCTCATTGCACCCTACTGGCCTCGACAAATATGGTTTCCCTTCCTATGGCCTTATCTAGTTCACCATTCATGGATTCTGGACCCAGTTCCAGACCTTGTGTCTCACCCTCAGGGACTGGTGCATCCCAGTCTTTAAAGTCTCAAGTTAACTGCTTGGTTCCTACAATTCCATTAGTCGCCAGGCATGATGATGTATCGTCACTGGTAAGGAAAATATTGCTATCATCGCCTAAACCATCCACCAGGAAACTCTACCTTAGTAAGTGGAAAAGGTTTACAATATGGGCTTGTGATAATGGTCTCGACCCTTTCTCACCACCAGTAGAGAAAGTGTTAGAATTTCTGGCCAGCCTTTTTACAAAAGGAGCATCCGCATCTACTGTTAAAGTCATTCTAGCTGCCATCTCTAACTTTCATAATGTCTTTGGAGACCTACCCTTAATTTCGCGTGGACAATGTAAAGTCTTCTTCAAGTGAACCATTCAATTAAAGCCTCACTTTAAAGACCCTCTACCTCCATGGGACCTAACTATTGATGTTAAGTTGTCTATCTCACCTTCATTCTTGCTGGTTGGGTTCGGAGCTGACCCTCGGCTCCGACTCGGCCATTTTCTAAAGCTCACGAGCTATTTACTGGCTCGAGGCCTCCCCATATCCCACAATGCCTGGCGCTAGATCCCCAGATCTCGTTTGCCGCTTCTGCTACGAGGTTGCTTTTGCTGGCTCAGGTCGTATTTTTCGTCTTTTGATAGGTTTTATATAAATATTTTCATATAAATAGTTAGTGTTTAATTTTTATTATAGTAGTTTTAGTACTTATTGTTACTCTGTGTAGTTTTAGATCTATCCCATCCCCTTAGGAAACTCGTTTTTACTGTTAGAGAGTTTTCCCCTCCCCCCTCTCTTTTTCTCTCTTCAAGGTAGCCATTTTTAGTTAGAGGGTAACCCTTGTTCTCTAAAATACCTTTTGTAGTGTTTTCAGATAGAAATAGTTGTAGTACTTTACTATTTTCTAGTATATATATATATATATATATATATATATATATATATATATATATATATATATATAGATAGATATATTATAGTTATAGTGTGTGTGTCTGTGTGCGTTGTTAAGGTGTGGTAACTGTTTTTCTGTGTGTACGGGTTTCTTTATACTTGTTACCTACTGTTGTACTGTTGACCTTTTTTTCCTGGGATATTTCCTTTTTGAAGGATGTCCAAAGATACAAAGGTATCGGGATTCAAGAAGTGTGACTCATGCTGTCAGAAGATGTCTGTGACAGATGGTCACACTTCTTGTGTCTACTGCTTGGGCGCCCTACACCTGCAGGACTCTTGTTCGGTGTGCCACACCTTTAGTCCAAGAGTCCTGCAGGAGCATAGGAATAAGTTAATCCTTAGAGGATTACTAAAACCTGAAGGGTCACCTGCTAAGACTCAGCCAGGGAAACCCTCCAAGCCATCAAAGCCGTCGACTCCCAGGTCTGAGCCGTCGTCGGGTGTGGCGTCTGCTTCGATTTCGGTTCCGGCCGGAACCGAAGTACCTGCCTCTCAGTCGGCTCCGATCCTGGTGTCGGAACCTTCAGGGAGCTGAAAGCGTTCTAGGTCCCCATCCCTAGAGTCGATTCGCTTGGCTCAGGGGTCGCCTCTGTTACAGTCGGAGCGAAGTCACCGATCTCAATCTTCTCGGTCTTTGAGACTGTCCGACCATGACTTGGAGGGAGTGGTGAGCAGACTTCTGAAATCGCAGGCCCTGGCTAAAATGCTATCCAGCCCCCCTCATCAGGGTTCGGCTCTTCCCGTCTCTACAGTAGTTCCTCCTTCGACTCATCCCTTGAGTTCGGAGCCAGAGCTGGTTGGGGTTCAGATTGTGGAACCGTCGGCACCGATACCTACCCTTTCGGTTCTTTCGGCTCCGATCACTTCCATGGCGCCGTCCTTGGAGAGATCTGGGTGCCGAGACTCCCTCGTTGGTTCTGAGGGGGCGAGTGGCATCGGACCCTTGTCCGACCCCGTTCTCCCTCTCGGAGCTTCGGCGCAGGTGAGCTCGGCTCCTACATTGGCCTCGGAGCCGTCCCTCTCGGTGCCGGGGGGTTCCGGTCTCTTCGGAGCCTGAGCCGCCTTCTGTGCTGGGAAAGGGTGCCTTCCAGGTCATGAGGAGTGTGCTCGCCCCTCAGTCAGCCCCACGATCAGTCTCTTCGGCTCCTCCCCCCATGGTGCCTGCGTCTGCCTCTGCCCCTCCTTCAGACCCCAAGCGAGGAGAACAAGCGCTCCAGACGTGTCTCCCTCTTCCAAGGCCTCCCCTGATCATTCAGAGGAGCCCCCTCGAAAGAGGAAATGTAAGAGGAAGCATGTTGACTCCCCTGAGTCTGTCACTTCGGATACCGACTTAGAGGATTCGGAAGGGTCCCCGAGGTCCCCCTCTGAAGATGTCTCCTTCTCAGACATCCTTGAGATGCTTAGGCAGAGGGGGAAATGGACTACCCTTAACCTTTCTGAGGATGAGTCGGTATATCGGGACGTGTTTGGTTCTCGCCCCTCCACCTCCTGGGTGTCACCGCCTTTCGATCCACTGATGGCAGTGGTGGCTTGAAAGGCGTGGTTAGCCCCAGACACAGTGGAACCATCTCCCCGAAGGCCCACGAAATTCATCACAGCACCACAAGACAAGCAATTTTTGACAAAAGGTGTCCCTGTTGATGCTATGGTGGTAGCTGCGGCCACGAAAAAGGAGTTGGCTGAGACTTCTTCGTCTGTCCATCCCCCTAATAAGGAGTCTAGGACGATGGACAGCTACAGGAAGCGGGTGTTTTCCTCAGCGACCTTTTCCATGCGGTCGCTGAACTATTTGTGCCATTTTACCCGCCTTCAAAGGGATCTCCTTAAGGAGCTAGGAGATACCCTTCAAGATCCATCAGCTGCAGGGGCCCAGGATAAGATTACCTCCCAGCTGGCGACTCTTAATTCGATAGTGAACACCTCCATGTGGCTCATTTCTTATGTGGCCGATGGGGCGAGTAGAGCCACATGCACAGGTGTGGCCTTGAGAAGGCACGCTTGGATGTGGTTATGTAACTTTGCGGACCCCTTTAAGGCGTCTTTCACCAATACCCCTTTTGATGGTTCTGCTCTTTTTGGACCACAGGTGAAGGATACCCTTACCAGGTGTGAGCAGGAAGGCAAGACTCTCTCTGCTGTGGGAGTCCGTTTTTCCACTCCTTCTAGACCATACCCCAAAGGTCAGAAAAGTGGGAAAATGTGGTTCCGGAAACCCCAGGGAGCCGTGCCTGACACAAGTGGTGAGTTTCCCTCCAGGGGCAGAGGAGGGAGCAACAACAGACACCACCCTCGAGGCAGAGGGGGCCCGCAAAATCAGGGCAGCAGAGATTCCTTCTCTGACAAGCCCTTCCAGCGTCCCTGAGGGGCTGCCCGCCTTCGGAGGCAGTCAGGGGAAGATTATCGCTGCACCCAAAAGCCTGGCAAGACATAACTCAAGACAGATGGGTACAGTCTATCATATCCGGAGGTTACAGAATTCCCTTCGTTCATACCCCCTTAAGGTCAAACAAATCCCTTCCAGATGTTCCACCCAGTCTAAGGGAACAAGCAGTGCAAGAGATCTCCAAACTGCTACAAAAAAGAGCCATCCAACGAGTCCCAGCAGACCAGCAAGGATCCGGAATTTACTCAAGGTTCTTTTTGGTACCAAAAAAGACAGGGGACTGGAGACCCTTTTTGGATCTCAGCAGACTAAACAGGTCTGTACAAAGAACAAAGTTCCGGAATGTCACACTTCAGTCCATTCTACCCTTTTTGGGTCAGGACAATTGGATGTGCTCCATAGATCTTCAAGATGCATACTACCATATCAAAATGGACAGGCGCTCCAGAAGATTCCTCCGCTTCCGGCTGGGAGCCAGTCATTATCAGTTCAGAGCTCTGCCCTTTGGTCTCACCACAGCCCCCAGGGTGTTCACCAAATGTATGGCAGTAGTTACCTCTCACCTGAGACGGCAAGGATTCCAGGTGTTTCCCTATCTAGACGACTGGCTCCTTACTGCTACCACCAGACATCAGCTGCTACGAGCCAGGAACTACACCATCCAAACTTGCTCCAAGCTAGGTATCACAATAAATTTAGAAAAGTCTGCATTGTCGCCTTGTCAGTCTATAACCTTTATAGGCGCAAGTTTAAGTACAAAAGCATGTCAGCGAAACTTCCATTACACAGAGTATTAGATATTCGCCGACATGTACAGGTGTTATTAGGATGCAAGAAAATTCAGGCCAGATTTGTCCTAAAGACATTGAGCCTCATGGCAGCAGCGGTCATACTAGTCCCCCTGGCTCGTTTTCATATGAGGATTCTTCAGTGGTTGCTTTTCACCCAATGGTCATTTCTACAACTTCCAATGTCTCACATGATTATGATTACACAGACATGCAAAGAACAGCTTGATTGCTGCATGGTTTCCCCATCAATAGCCCAGGGCAGACCATTTGTTCTTCCCCCTCCAGTAGCCACGGTGACCACAGATGCCTCCCTGATTGGGGGGGGGGGCACTTTCAGGGCAGAACAGTCCAAGGCACCTGGCAACCCCACGAGTACCATCTGCATATCAGTGTATTGGAGATGACAGCTGTGCTTTTAGCATTGCAAACTCTTCAGAACTCTCTTCCCACCGGGACCATTGCAATTCAGACAGACAATATGTTGGTAGTGTGGTACATCAACAAGCAGGGCGGAACCAAGTCCTACCCCCTATGTGGAGAAGCACTCAGACTCTGGCAATGGGGGAATCTCTTCCCAGCGGTTTCTGATAGCAACGCACATCCCTGGGAAGTCCAACATTATAGCGGACAGGCTGAGCAAAGCAATTCTCATGCCTCACGAGTGGTCTCTCAATCAGACAGCGGTGGACCAAATCTTCCGCAAATGGGGTCAGCCTTGCTGCGACCTTTTTCGCCACCCCCTTCAACAGCAAGTGCGACAGTTTCTTTTCTCTCCTCCCTCTTCCCGGATACCCTCCCAGAGACGCTCTAATCCACGATTGGCCTCAGGGACTTCTTTATGCATTCCCTCCATTTCCCCTGATTCCCAAACTAATACAGAAAGCTACCGCGCTGGGATGCAAGATGATCCTCATTGCCCCCTACTGGCCTAGACAAATTTGGTTTCTGTTCCTGCATCATCACCTCCTGGAGAGGCCCTGGACCCAGTACCAGACCTCCTGATCCATCAGTCGGGTGGGCTGCACCAATCCCTTCAGTCTCTCAACCTCACTGCTTGGTTGCTCCACTTCCAACCTTAGCCAGGCTTCCGAACATTTCCCAATCGGTGCGTGAAATCATCTTATCTTCGCATAAATCTACCACCAGAAAAACTTATGCTAGTAAGTGGAAACGTTTCTCTTGCTGGGCAGAGTCTAAAAATATAGGTCCCTTTTCAGCCCCTGTCCACCACGTTTTAGATTTCTTAGCGGAACTTTTTCAGGCTGGGTCCTTTTCTGCCACCATTAGAGTTCAGTTAGCCGCAATTTCAAATTTTCATACAGGCCTATCTGAAACTAGTATTATGTCCCATAAGCTTTGCAAAGCTTTTCTTAAAGGGACTACTTTGCTCAGGCCCCCAGTAAGAGATCCCCCGCCTCCGTGGGATCTAAATTTGATCTTAGCTTCACTAATATTGCCCCCCTTTGAACCCGCAGCTTCATGTTCCTTGAAGTTTCTTTCTTGGAAAACCCTCTTTCTTGTGGCAATTACCTCAGCTGGAAGAGTTTCTGAACTCCAGGCCCAGGCCCTTTGTGTTCGCCCTCCTTATTTAGTTTTCCATAATGACAGAGTTTCGCTCAGGACTAATCCCTCCTTCCTTCCTAAGGTACCTTCTGAGAGTAATCTGAATCAGTCCATTGATCTTCCGGTCTTCTTCCCAAATTATTTCAACAAAGCTGAATATAAATTACATCAGTTGGATGTTCATAGACAATTACGTTTCTACTTGCATAGGACTAAACAAATTAGAAAATCAGATTAGCTCTTCCTGTCCTATGCTGAAGGTAAACAAGGTCTACCAGTGTCGAAAGTAACTCTATCTAGGTGGTTGACTTCTATTATTGCTTTGATTTATCAACTGAGGAACAAACAGCTCCCTGCTAAACCAAAAGGCCACTCTACTAGGGCTTTAGCTACTTCTGTAGCTTTTCAGGCAAGATTACCAATGGAAGCCATTTGTGCGGCAGCTACATGGGCCACTCCCTATACATTCATTTCTCATTATAAGCTGGATGTAGCCTCTAGGAACAGAGCTGATTTTGGTTCCACTGTGTTGAAGAGTCTGTTCCGATGAGCCACCCAGGACTGAGGTGCTAGGGACGCTGTCCCAACCAGCAAGAATGAAGGCGAGATAGACAACTTAACATTAAGAAGTTATGTACCTACCATAACGTTCCATGTTAGTTGTCTTCTTCTCGCCTTCTTTCTTGCGTCCCACCCTCCATCCCCCTGTCCTAATAGACCGAGAAGAGTTGCCCTCTGAGTTTCTTTTAGCTGGCTGGGTCTTATCTGGTTTGTTCCTCAACCTTTTAGCTCTGTAGCTAAACATATGCTGTTAGGACAGGTGTCCTTATATTTGTCTGTAGTTAGGTCTACCAAACGAGATCTGGGGATCTAACACCAGGCATTGTGGGATATGGGGAGGCCTCGGCCAGTAAATAGCTCTCGAGCTTTAGAAGATGGCCGAGTCGGAGCCGAGGGTCGGCTCCGAACCCAACCAGCAAGAAAGAAGGCGAGAAGAAGACAACTAACATGGAACGTTATGGTAGGTACATAACTTCTTATTCTACAATCATTGGTACTTTCTCCTTTTTAACTAGCAGCTTCTTATGACTTGAAGTTTTGCTCTTGAAAGACACTTTTTATAGCTCTGATCTCTGCAAGACGAGTGTCTGAATTGCAAGACTTATGTTCAAAGCCCCATTACTTAAATTTCCATAAGGACAGAGTTACACTCAGGACCAGTCCATCTTTCCTTCCAAAGGTGGTCTCAGATTCCAACATCAGTCAGACTATAGACCTACCCATTTTTTTTCCAAATTTTGCCAATAAGGGAGAATACTGCCTACACTTGTTAGACGTACACAGTTACGTTTTTATCTCAACAGAACTAAAGAATTCAGGAAATCAGAGGACAGTTGTTTATTTCCTTTGCTTGCACAACTTTGGGAAAATCTGTTTCTAAAAAGTTACCATGTCAGATGCCTTAGAGATTGTATTACCTTCATTTATCACAAAAACAATCTAAAACTAACAACGCCGGTGAAGGCTTATTACACCAGATCAGTGTCCACTTCAGCTGTTTTCCATTCAAGGGCTTCATTGGATGAGATATGTGTAGCAGCAACATGGGCTAGTCTGCATACCTTCATCAGTCATTACACATTGGACCAGGGGGAGAGTCGCCTTTGGTTCTGTTGTTCTCGGGAATATTCTTCCATAGGGCCACCCAGGATCTAAAATAGCTGGGGACTCTGTCCCATCTCTCAAGAATTGATGAAGACTGACAACATCAGCTGAAGAAGTTATGTCTTACCATAATGTTTCATTTGTGTTGTCTCTCTTCATCTGTTCTTGACATCCCCACCCTTCTTCCCCCTCCTGCGACTTCTGACGGAGCGTTCTTTGTCCTGGGTTTTCAATTAGAATGTTCCTTGGATATGGCCTCTTCATGGAGGTTAAGTTCCTCTCTTCATGTATGTATGTATATTTCCTTCTATAAGATTGCAAACTCGATCTGAGGTAATGTAGACAGGGTATTATGGCTAGAGCTTTAGCTCTTGAGTTTTTTGGCTGGCGTGAGTATATAACGGCCATATCAGTTCCAAGGTTCGGAGCCATAACCCATCAGTCATGAACAGATGAAGACTGACAACACAAATGGAATGCTATGGTAAGACATAACTTTTTTTTTGTGATTTTTAGGTTTAGATAGGTGGTCAGTTGCAATACTAGAGGGACTAATTACATTGTGACTAGTTTTTCTTACCCATCTTTTTATGTGGGCAAGACTAAAAGTAAATTGAGGGACAGAATGTATTAACAAAATTAGTCTGTCAAGAAAAAGGACCCCACCAACACACTTGATATGCACAGTAGTTCCAATCCAAACATAAAAATGTATATTTTTGTATTTTGTAAAATGTACCAAAAAAGAAAATGGAGACTGAAATGAAAAAAGGCGTGGTTGAATATGAGGCAGTTGATACAAGCAGATAAGCTACTTGGGTGGAATAAATTAAAATATCTGTTACTAGTATTTTAAAAAGTATGCACAACAATGTTTAGTGAATATGATTTCTTAATTCATGATCATGTGACAGTTTGGTTAATATAAAGGAAGTTGTTTTCAAAATTGTCATACCATCCGATAAAGTCTTTGATCCTGTTTGAAAAACTTGCTTAATTAATGTAAATAAAACTTTGGGTCTTGGTGAGAGCAATTTTTTTTATATCACTTAGTCTGGGCATTGAAAACAACTTTGTGGATTTTTTTTCTTCTGCTACCTTAACTTTCAGAATTTTGAACAGCCAGATTCATGTATTAGAATTTTTTTGAGAACTTAAAAAAGCCAACTGTTAAAATTACTACTTCTGAAGTTAGAGCTTCACTAAATGTCTTAATTTTATCTGCTTCTCAGGTAACCTGACGCTCTTTAAAGTGCTCTTGTGATTTTATTGATGCTGTTTACAAAACAGCTGCTACTAGTTCAGTTTTGAGAAACTATATTTGGTTATGTTCTCAAAATCTTCCAGAAGATGGACATCTAAGAGAACTGCACAATAACAACAGGTTGATTTCACCTCTCTGTGTGAAAACAGAAACTGGTACAAAAGGGTCACTGAAACTATCAGTTTGAGTAAAATTCAGTCACTAGATGCCAGCAAAGAAGACATATGGAGAACCTCAAGAGAAGAAAATCAACCAGAAAAAGAGGAAAAAACTCTGGATGGGAAGAATCCTGGAGATGTTAAGCAAAAAGCATGTCAAGTTTCAACTTTGGAACAAGATATGTCTTCCAGTAATTTAGAAGAAAAATTGTTTCCTCAGAGGTGATTAAAATAAATAGACACTTAAGGGATATGTTAACCTAATTAACAAAATGCCGGAAAAAAATATGTTTTAATTAGTTACTCAGATGAACTGATAAAACTGCAAAATCCAGAGACTGAAATGAAGGAAAGTCTTGTTCAGTATGAGGCTTGTCAAGAAAAACTGTTGCAAAAAAGTAGTAAATTAGATGACACAGTGTGCAGAAAAATAATTTTTCTGCTCTTTCAAAGAAACTGGAATGATCAGATTGTATTAATTTTATGAAAGTTGAAATAAGCAACTGGACTGGTGTTCCACACCAAGATGTGTTAATTGAAAGGTCACATAATGTGCAGGTTCCAAACATGCCCATAAAAAAAATCAGACAAGAACTATATTAGTAAAGATGCAATCGTAGCAGCAGAAACAGTCGATCCTGACTAAACTGTAGCAGAAAGGAAATTATTAGTTTGAAACAGAGTATTTGTGGAAAATGATTGTTCAGTATATACCTGGCTGAAAAGAACAAGTTTATTCCAGCAGCCAGGGAATATCGAGAGGATGTTGAGAGATTCAAGCTGCTGTATCCAGTCATTTTCAGAATATTTTTCTTGAATGATCACAGTCATTTTTTGATATAGAATAGGCTAAAGAGGAAATTTTAAAAAAAGTATATCCGATAAAGTGAGCCAGCAAGCAGAAGGGGAGTCCGCTTTTCATTCTTCTGACAAGAAAGTCCAGTGAAACTATTTCTGTTATTGTGAAGGAAATTTCTTGAGAGAGAAAAAAAAGCAGAGGAAATGACTAAAGAATCAGGAGTACCTTGAACTTGAACCAGAGACTGGAGTCGGGTGATTGAGATGATCAGGAAGAAAGAGAACAACACTGAAATTAGTGAATGACTGGGAGACCACAAAACACCAATCCCAATGGATATAGAAATATATTTGTGAAATTTGGCTTTGCAGTAAAAAGTGATTGAGAGACTGGAATTTTCTTGACTTTGTTAAACTTGTGGGTGAGCTGTAAAACATGTATCACACACTCTGTTATTAATGTTTAGATGGACAGTGAAGGGAATGAAGAACTAAGTACCTGTAATTAAAACAGTTTTTGTTATTAATATTTGTATAAATATTTTCATGAAGTAGATTGTATAATACATTGTAAAACGGGTTTGCATAGTGATATACAAATGATATTTGAAATGTAGATGGAGGAGTATTTTTGAGCGAGTCTTAATAGTGACTGCTGTAGATGGTAAAGCAAGCAAGTATGATTTTTGGTTAACTGTAACAAGAAAAGAAAGGGTGATCGGAAACGAGCTAAATATAATATAATGTGGTCTTGGGGTCAGGGATGGGGTTTTAACGTGTATTGATATTTGGATAATTAAGATAGTAACTTTCTCTGTTTTTACAAAGGTGGTTATAAACATTACTGCCCTTTGTTTAAGCTATAGACAAATTAAAATAAATAGGCATGGGAAATGGTAGCTTTCTTGCATCTGCAAAGTTATTAGTTTTTTTCCCATTTGCAAATGCTGTCAGTGGGAGAAAAGAGGTCTGCAGGTGTAGGCAGTTGGCTAGGGGAAGTCTGCATGTTGTAATCAGAGTGAAATTTACAAAGATTCTTTCATGCATTGCAAAATTTTTAGCTGTTTTTTGACATTGCTGACTGCTTTTACTTGGATATGAGGTATTTGCAGGTGTAAGCAGTTCATCTTTTTTAAAACACATTTATTAAATTATAACTTAAGATGTAGCACACAAATTAATAGAAAAGAAAATAAACCATATGAACATTTCATATGCATACATTATACTTTACATATATGTTTTTGTTTTAACAATTATTTTCTCTGATATACATTGCTCAAATCCTGCCTTCCTTTAAACCTCACTCCTAATCCTGAACACTCTTCTGCATGTAGTATATTTTCCACAAATTCCATTTATTTTTGTTATTTGCTTCTTCCCTGCAGTGGTAGTGTTGTCGCCTCACAGCAAGAGGTTCTCCCGTTCGATTCTCGGCCTGAGCGCCTTCTGTGTGGAGTCTGCATGCCCTCCCAGCGGTTGAGTGGCGTCCGAAAGACATGCGTGAATGGGCATGCCTTCGTTGAAGGTTGGGCGTCGGGCTGGCACCTCGGCACCTTAAAAATCAACTGCCAATCATTAGCGGACCAGAGTTCCGCTGTGGCGACCCCTAACCGGGAAAAGCCAAAAGAAAAACAACATTTGCTTCTTCCCTTGTCTAAATATCCCATCATTATATTTTTTCAGACTGACTTGAAATGTTCATAACTTTAATTACAACTTGTTTAGATTTTGATTTCCATTTCATAATAACTTTTTTACAGCCAGTAGCATTAAGCTTAGTAAGGCCATACTGTGTATAGAAAATTCAGATCCTGTGTCCCAGCTCAAAAGAATAATTTCCTTAGTTACTGCCATTTGTTCTCCCAACATTTCTGACACAGTATTTTGTGGGGAAATTTTAAAGGCGAACAACTTGTTACAGTCCCAAAACACATGTTCCCAGTTAACCTATATCTGTTTTCCAACACATTTTCAGCATTTGCTATGTACTCAAAGGAAAATTTCTTTGAAGTCCTTTTGGGGCCTAAAATTACCTTTGCAAACACTTCCAAGCAAAAGTCATAAACTTCCTGGACTTTGTTGCATACTTGAGAGCCATACAGATGTCCTCTCATTGCTACTTTGCAAAGTGATTTTCCAGTCTCTTCCCTATCTGTTTTACCTCATTTGATTGATTCTTATAATTATCATGCAGTATTTTATATGCCATACTAATTATCCCTTTTTAACAGCAGCTTCTGATCTAGGCTTGACTTAAAACTCATAAACTATGCATGTTTGCCTTTGTCTTAATAATTCAGTAAAGGTGTTAAATTGTACCAGAGCTGGTCTTTCATTTAACACTTTCCTATCCCTCTTTCGGCCTTTACCCTGATATAAATCCCTGGGAAGGCAGTTTCTAACCTGCACTTCAAGCTTATGTTTGGCCTCATCACATTCTGTCACATTTCTCTCTCTATTTATTTGCTACCAATACCTTGGTTGCTTTGCCATTTTTCCTGTAAATTCCAGCCTTCTCTTTTCTATTTTCTGTACCCAGACTTGCAGTCATCCCTATTGGCAAAATCTCATTTCACCATCCATAAGTTGGCTTAGTTGTTAGAATACATTCTGCAATTTTATGAATATAACACTCTTTATGGCTGTTGTTACTTTCCTTAAGGATCTGCATCCAATTTTATGCTCTTTTTTTATCTTCCTTGTTGCATCATCTTCTCTTTCCACTTTGATTTATAACTTTCTGTGTTATGTGTATCCTTAACTACATAGCTCTGAAGTATCTATTCAAATTAGGTAATGCTAAACCGCATTTATCTACAGGGAGGATAGACTTATCCACCTTAATTCTTGCCCCTTTCCCATCCCACATAAATTCTTTCAGGTCATTATTATTTTTCACAATTTGTCATGTGGTTGCTAAAAATAAGCTTGACCTGTGTATAAAATGTAAGGGATTAAAAGTGTTTTCATTGCTTGCATCTTACTATCTTTATCCATAATTAAGAACTTCCAGTTTTGTTTTTTTTGTATTATTTTTTGTTTAATCTCTTTGCACATATCCTTAACTGACCTAACATAATCCTTTCTGATCCAGACACCTAATCTTATTTCCCAGTAAATATGGGTATTTCTGAACCATGTCATGTATGGGTACATAGTTTATTGCTATAGTCTTTGTTTTATCTTCATTAATTTTATTTTACAAAAATAAACTGTCTCAGAATATTCCAGATCATGGAAGAGGGAGGCAAACATTTGGCTGCATTAATAGAACAGTGATGGCCCAGAGGGAAGCAGAATGTAAACAAAAATTAAATAAATACTGGCTAAGGATGTAGTTAAGAATATGTGCAAAGAATGTAAAGAAAAAATAATACAAAAAAAACAAAATTTTTATACTTGTATAAAAGCAAATATACCATCCCGACTCAATTTCAGTTGCAAACATTATACATTACAAATCATGCTGACAACTGTAGCTGTAAACATCACTTATAATATATTCAGTCATTGTCAGTCAAGCATTACATAGCTCATTCAAATCCTGCCTTCATTTAAACCTCATTCCTCCTCTGCATATATATATGCATATGTTTTTTTTTTGTTTGTTTTACAAGAAACATCTTTATTAAATTATCATGTGTGACACAGGTAATCTTGCAGTTATATAAATAAAAATAAATTATAGTGGAACAATCTCAGTTACAAACATTATACCTTATAAACCGTGCCAACACAACTGTAGCTGCAAATATCATGCATCACTTTTAATATATCCAGTCATTGTTAGTCAACCATTACGTAGCTCATTCTGACACTGCCTTCTTTTTAAATATTGCGCCTCCTCTGCATGTAGTAATCCCACATTTCCAATTTTCTCTTATGTAATTTACTCCTACCCTTTTCTAAAGATCCCAGTTCCAGTTGTTTTATCTCTGTTACTATCTTTGTTACTTCTAGTAAAGTTGGTTTAGACTTTGATTTCCATTTTCTAGTTACTGCTTTTTTGTAGCCAACATAATTACACTCAGCAATGCCTTACTATGTCTAGGCAATTCCAGCTCTGTATCATAGCTCAAAAAATCATTTCCCTAGTCACTGCAATTTGCTTACCCAGCATCTCTGACAGAGCAGTCTGCAGAGAATCTGTAAAGTCAAACTCATTACGCTCCCAGAAAATGTGTTCCAGGTTGCCTCTTTCTTCCCCATCACATCAACATTTGCTGTCTACCTGAGGAAAGATTTTTTGGAGCCTGCTTGGGGTATAAACATATCATTGTAAAGAGTTTCAGGCAAAGATCCTGAATCTTCTAGATTTTGTTGCATATTTGGGAGACATACATATATCCCCCATTGTTTCTTTGTGAATTGCTTATCCAGTCTCTCTTCCCAATTCTTCCTAATGTCTTCTGATTGAGTCTTATAGTTGTCATGCAGTATTTTATATGCTCTACTAATTATTCCTTTCTTAATGGCTACTTCTGTTCTACATTCTAAGAATTCGACCAGTGCTGGTCTTTTGTTTAGGACCCCCTTATTTCTTTCTCTTTGCCTGTACTCTGATAGCAGTCCTTGATATGGAAGGTGGTCTCTATACTGCAGTCCAAATAAGTTCTTGGCATCTTCCCATTCTGTTAACTTTTTGTTGTTGGTAGGTCTTGATACAGAGAAAGCATTTGACAGTCTGCTAGGATTTTATGCACTTGCATTCACCTTATAGAAAATATGGTTAATTGGAAGGGTATTTGAAAAGTCAGAGGCAAGAATTAAGGTTGTAGGCTTCATATCCAAGAAGCAATGTTTGAACTGAGGCAGGAGTGTTTTCTTTCCCTAATTTTATTTGCTGTATATCTAGAGCCATTGGCAAAGAACATAAGGGAATCACAAATTAAAGGATATAAATTATATGGTAATCAAGAAAAGTTTGCTTTATTTGCAAATTATATTATTTTGCACTTGAAAAATCTAGAAAAGGAAATGTCCATGTAGTTGAACATTTTGAGACAAGACTATCATGGTAAACTGTGTATCTACAGATGAACTGGTTCAGCAATATCCATATATGTGGAGAGGGATGGGATGAAGTATTTAGATGTATGCATTAAAAGGATTCAGTTATGGCAGCTAAGGATATATGGAAGAGACTAAACAAAAGAAGATACAAAAACTGAGAACCTGGAAGGTCTTGATCATGGATTTGGATACTAAGATACTCACAGTAAAAATGTTTTTAGCCTTTTTAGTTTTGTGTACAGGTCAGACATATTTTGTCAATCATAGGAGCATTTGTGGATAAAATTAAGAGTTGAAAGAATTTATTTCGAAAGAGAAAAAAGCAAAAGTTTAGTAGTATAAATTGATCCTCCCCACAGAACAAGGAGGTTTAGAATTGCCCGATTTAAAGGGACAATTTAGACCTATGCAGTTAAGGCTCATGTACATTTTTTATTTATTTATCCTTTTGTTGGCTGGGTTAGTCTGACTAGGCTAGTAGCTTCTTTTCAGGGGAGCCCCAAAGTGATTTTTATAATATTAAGGAAAGTTTGGCCATGGCATTGGAGAATGTCCTGTACTTGTTAGGAGAGTGCTTGTTTCATTCCTATTGCAGTAGCAACTGGGAGAACAGCACTCAAGGAGATTCATGATGGCAGAAAACACAGATGTGAATGCCTGTGCAGTGCCTGAAGATATACTGCATTCTGAAGATTGTTTCAACTGTTTCATTGGCAAATGTTCAACACAATGATGGATGTGTTTTTACAACCCTGCAGTCAGGAGGGTTGCTGGATAATATGTTGAGTGAATCATGTATGCAGAGCGACCCAGAGAGTGGAAAAGATGTTTCTTACGCTTTAATTATGGACATAATTCAATCAGTGGAATCAGAAGCTATTTTGCAAGAAGATCACCAGACAAAAAAATCATATGCTGAGACTGTTAAAAAAAAAACTGCAGTGAAAGTGATAGACGAATAGAGGAGAGGAAATGTTAACAATAAAAATGTAATTTATGGTGAGAATTCAGAACAAGCAAGGCAAGAACAGGTATGATTGGGATAATTTAATGCTTCCATTGGGAGTGAAGATTCAGGAGGTAAGAGCTTTTATTATTATTCAAGAAGAGATACTTTGTGACATTATTTTTGAGACTGGTTCTGTTCTGTAAATTTTTGGTGGGGAGAAAAAGAACTAATCCATGGAATTCTTATATTGGTAAAGCATTTCACAAAAAACATTTGAACTGAAGTTGAAAGAGAGACTTTAAAGAGACAATTAAGCAACCTTTGCAAAACAGTTATGGACATTAGCAAAGTATATAGTAACCGAGGGTTATGAACTGGGGGATGGGACTGTCTTATTGAAAATGGAAAAAGAAAAATGTATTCATATCCCTAGTATGATGAATGTGGAGTGCAACAGAGGTGTTGTAAAATATTGGGCACAACAGAAAATGTCTTTTTTCTGTGGAAATGACGATCATTTGATAAGTAATTATGATACAGGAAATGTTATATTTGTGGAGAAATGGGTCTTGATGCAAAAACGTGTGAATTGAAATGTTATACATGTAACAAGATTGGGCATTTATGGATGGATTATAACCTACAGGAAAAGGAAGAAGAAGAAGAAAACAAAAGTGAGGATAGTGTACAAAGAGAAGAAACAGTCTCAGTAAAAAATAGAGGATATAGGAGAACAAGATCAGGGTAACAAAGATAAGGATAATGGGAAACATGAAACAGAAGCGAATGTAGAAGGTGGTTCTGAAATAAGTGATGAGGAAATAAATTAGAAATTAGCAAAACAAAAAAATAATTATTTTGACAAAAGATTAAGAAACAGAAAAAATAAAGTCCAAAGGAATAAGTAAAATAGAAAAAGAAAGGCAATGGATAATGCAAATGAGATGATTTTGTCAAATCTGCATAATTTCTGGTGATCTGCAAAATAGATATAATGATAGATATAATGACAATTTTAGAGTGCTTTCAGTAAATGTTAATAGTATCAAAATATAAGTAGACGGATAGGCATTCTAAATTGATATAGTAGGTGTGATGTTGACATGATGATAATTGTATTTATATAGATTTTTGATGCAAGAAGAGAGAGTACAAAAAAAGAAACTGGAGGAGATACACTATGGAACTTAGGAAAGGAACTATGTTCCAACAAAGTTGTACTTTGCAGAAAGTCAGTGAAACTATTAAACATAACACTGGCAATGATGGGAAGATTAGCTGTTGTAGATATCAGATGGCATAGTCAGATATATTGAATTGTAGCATTGCATGCCTGTGTTACAAGTAAATAAATTGAAAATGTATTTAATAAAAGTTTGGATTATGTAGTGTTTAATATGAATATAATATTCATAGGAGATTTTAATTGTGATTTGAGAGGAAAGGGGGTAAGACAAATTTTGAAGTTATAAAATGTGGCAGTTTAAAGATTTGGAATCATTTATGGACATGTTGATGTATGTATCAGATGGTAATAGATTATTTTATTCAGAAGGTTTAAATATAGCTAAGGGAGTGACATTTATAACAGGCTTTTCAGATCATTCAGCCATTTGGTAGAAATGCAGGAAAATGAGTTTATCAGACTGGGTAAAGGAATAAAAAGAATAAATGATAAATTATGGGAGGAAAATGTGAAAAAAAATAAGTATGGGTTTATGGAAAAATTACATTTCCACTAGAGTGTGTTATAAAAAATGGTCTGAGTGGTGGATAGCTTTGAAAGAAAAATATAAAAGATGTATTTTAGAATGGCAGTCACATGTAAAACAAGTTATAAAACAAAACCAGTGTAGAAACGGAGAAAAACGGCAATTTAAATTCTTTCTGGCCAACGTTTATTTACCAAGCCACAGTACACTTAGTTAGGCTGAACAAAATCTGTTGTAAAACATAAACGCTATTAAACCCTTGCGTTTTCGTCTGCTGTATTGAGGTTCATCTGATGAAGTCTCAATACAGCAGACAAAAACGCAAGGGTTTAATAGCGTTTATGTTTTACAACAGATTTTGTTCAGCCTAACTATTTTACTGAGTGTACTGTGGCTTGGTAAATAAACGTTGGCCAGAAAGAATTTAAATTGCCGTTTTTTCTCCGTTTCTACACTGGTTTTGGATTTTGGAGTTTTTGTTTGTTCACCACTACAAGCTTTTTTTCTTAAGTTATAAAACAAGGTGCATGACTGCTTTAAAGGATTTGGAAAGGAACAGAGAATTTTATGTGACAGAATGGAGAATTTATGAAAAGAATCAAGAGAAAATTAAAGAATTATTATTTAAGCAAAGATTATTTACAAGGTAAAAAAGAATAGACATCGGCTTATTTAGTTAGAGAATACTAGTATAGTGATAGAAATGAAAGATGATAAAGGACAGTTAAGATCTCAGGAACACATTGTGAATATTGTAATATCGTATATAAAGAAAATGTTTCAAGATGCAAAGAAGGTTAAAAAAAGGAACATGTTAAAAAATTGACAGAACAAGAAATAAAAGAATTAGAAAAGAGATTTCTTTATAAGAGTTAGATAAGGTACTTCCCCGTGTTAATTTACAGTCAGTTTCAAGATCAGGTGGAATAAGATACCAATTTTATAAAAAAAATGTACAGCTTGGCAGAAAAATACTCTTTAAAGGTTATGAATGAGTTGTTAAATGAAAGTTTTATGTAAAGAAATTTTTGTACTGGCATACTTAAATTTGTGTGGAAAAAGGAAGATGAGAATAAAATTGAAAATTGGAGACCTGTAGTATTGAATAATACAGATTATAAGATTTTTATGAAAATAATTCAGAAAAGAATGGAAATAAAATGAAAGTAATATAAAAGATAGTAGATATATATAGTTTAAAGGGGAAAGGATGTCATGAATTATTCATAGTATTTAAATCATGGATAATATTATAAACAGGACTGACTAGATTAAGTTCATGATAGGATATTTAAATAAAGCTTTTGATACTGTACAACATGAACTTTTGTTGACAGTTATTGAAGAGTATAACATTAATAAAAAAAATGAAGAATGTTTATTGTTCTGCTTATAGTAAATATAAAGTAAGAATTGTAGTAAATGGATGGCTAAGCAAAGAAATTGATATAAATAATGGCATATGGCAGGGATGTCCTATGTGTAGTATATCATTTGCATTAGTTATGAATGCATTAGTCAGAGATATAAATTTGCACATGAGAGATGCTACATATATTACCACTGAAGGTATAGAAATTCCAGTTATATTTACTTATGCACATGATGTATTGATTACGAAAAAACTAAGTCAGGATGAAAGAAGTTATGCTTTAAGAATCAATGTTTAAACATAATAAGCTAGACTTTAAAGGGAAAAAAATAAAGGATTGGGTGATACTGTACAAGTAGAAGTATCCTTCTTGATGAAGTGTCTTTCTCAATGAAAGAAAAATGTCTTGGGAGTAAGATTTGAGGATAAAATGTATGTGAAGAACAGTGGAGTAGGATACTACATAAAATAACATAGCTTTGTTGTTTTTGGAAAACATACAAGCCATTGTTTAATAAAAAGGTTTAATGTTATGTAGTCCTATCTTGCCGTAATTCTTGCTGGATGGGTTCGGAGCCGATATTCAGCTCTGACTCTGCCGATACTAAAGCTCGAGACTAACCCCTATCCCATGGTGCCTCACGGCAATTCCCCAGATCTCTTTTGCCGCAAAAGTGTCGAGGTTGTGTCTTACTGGCTCGTTGGCTAAGTAACAGTTTATTTACTAAATTTAGTCCTTTTTCTTGACCTTTACTATCTCTTTTACTAGTCTTTAATACTTTATCTCTTGTGTGACTGTTATTGAGAGTTTCTGCCCCCTATTCTTCCCCCTAGGATTGTACGGCCCGTTTAAGTTAGAGGGCCATAGTGCCTGTTTAAGTTAGAAGGCCTTTCCTCCCTGAGTGTGTGTCTTATAAAAAAAAAAAAAAAAGTTATTTAACTCCTCTCTTCTTACTATCCTTTGTCAGTAGTTAGTACTTAGTTATTGTTGTTATTGTTGCTTGTCTGGCTAGTCTATAGTTTTAGTCAGTATGTCTAAAAATAAGGATAGAGAGCATAAGGATCATCGCCCTTCGGGGTTTAAAAAGTGCGATAGATGCTCACAAAAAATGTCTCTGACAGACAGTCACACCAGTTGCATGTACTGTTCAGGTGAAGCTCATTTGCAAGAGCCCTGTACCTTTTGCCATGCGTTTAGCACCAGGGTCTTGAATGAGAGGAAACGAAAACTTATTGATAGGGGTCTTATGACCGGTTCCTTCCAGGAGCAGCTGGAACTCGGTCAAGCAGCTCCTAAGTCTACAAAGCGAAAATCTTCGGCCCCAGCTTCAGAGCTGTCGAAAAAAAACAAGGAGTTCTGGCTCTGATTCAGCTTCTTCCAAATCGGTACCTTCAGTTTCCTCAGAGCCAAGGCAACCTTCAGTACCAAAAATTTACCTGATATTGATGTTGTATCGCCCACTTTGAGATCTTCTATTTTGGAGAGGACACTATCAGATGAGGACATTGAGCGGGTGGTGAAGAGGTTGCTTTCAGATCCAGCTCTGGCAAGGAAATTGGCCCGTCCGGACCCAAAGGCTTCGGAGCCGACCCCCTTACCTGCCACTGTTCCTCCTCTGACTGCTTCACTCTCGGAGCCTATTACTTCAGGTTCTTCAGTCTTCGACCTGTCGGTTCCGGGGATCCAACTCGCTTCTTTGAAACCGATTACTCTATCCTCGGTGGCTCAGTCTGGAGCCGAGGGATCTGGGAGCTGACACTCTCGAGTCAACTCCGAGGGGGACAGTCACCCTGTTTTTTTTTTCAGAACCGACCCTCCCTCTCTGTGCCTCGGCTCGACTCAGCTCGGCTCCCATTTCTGCTTCAGAGCCATTTCCTCTTGCTAGGAGTCGACCATCCGTCTCCTCGGACCGGAGGTCGTCTTCGGAATGGGGAGGAAAGGCTTTCAAAGCTATAGAGAAGGCTTTATCTTCTGCTAAAGCCATACTTTTGCAACCTGTGTCCCACCAGCAGCAGGCAGCAACCTCTTCCCCCCTGCCACCCCCACAGCGTAGGGAACCAGAGGCCCAAGCAGCCCCCATTGGAGGTGTCCCCTCTTCCAAGACCTCCCCAGATTATCCCACTGGAGAGCTCCCTTGGAAGAGACTGTGTAAGAGGAAGCATGTTGACTCACCTGAGTCTGTCACTTCTGACACTGATTTAAAGGAATCAGAAGGGTCTCCTAGATCCTCCTCTGAGGATGTCTCTTTTTCTGACATCCTAGAAATCCTTAGACAGAGGGGTGATTGGAAGACTTCTAACCCTACTGAGGATGAATCAGTGTATCTTGAGGCCTTTGGTTCCTGTCCTTCCAACTCCTGGGTGACACCGCTTTATGACCAACTCTTGGGGATCATATAGCGGAAAGCCTGGACCTCTCCAGACTCAGTGGAGCCCATCCCAAGAAGGCCAAATAAATTTATGACAGCACCTAAAGATAAGACTTTCCTTAGCAAAGGAGTTCCTGTTGATGCTATGGTGGTAGCAGCGGCCACCAAGAAGGAGTTATCCAAAACATCTTCTAATATCCATCCTCCTAACAAGGAGTCCAGGACGATGGATAGGTATGGGAAGCGTACCTTCTCTTCAGCGACATTTACATTAAGATTGCTGAATTACCTTACCCATTTTACTCATCTTCAGAGGGATCTCCTGAAGGAGTTAGGAGATACCCTCCAGGCTTCAGTAGCTCCACGTTCCATGGATAAGGTTTCTGCACAGCTCTCCACCCTTACATCGCTAGCTAACTCCTCCATGAGGCTATCGTACGTGGCAAATGGAGCGAGTAGTACAGCCACAGCAGGAATATCCCTCAGGAGACATTCTTGGATGCGTCTTTGTAATTTCACGGAATCCTTCAGGTCTTCCTTCACTAACGTCCCCTTTGATGGTTCATCTCATTTTGGACCCCAGGTGAAAGAGACTTTGACCAGGTGCGAGCAGGAAGGGAAAACCTTATCTGCCATTGGAGTCGGTTTCTCCCTACCATCTAGACCCTATCCCAGGTGTAGTACGGGAAGGAAAATGTGGTTCCATAAATCCCAAAAAGGTTTCCCTCAGGCACAAGGATAACCCACCCCTAGAGGCAGAGGCTAGAGGCAGAGGGGGAGGATGTAATGGAAGACGCCGCCCTCACGCAGAGGAGGTCCACAGCATCAGGGAGACAGAGAAACCTTCTCTGATTGTCCTTTCCATCGCCCCTGAGAGGTTGCCCGACTGTCCGTCTCTGGAGACAGTCGGGGGTTATCTATCGCTGTACCCAAGTGCCTGGCTTACCATGTCACAAGATCATTGATTACACACCATAATATCCAGAGGTTATCTGATCCCCTTTGTTTCCGAACCCCCAGCAAACTGGTCTGTATCAGACGTACCACCCATTCATCTAAACCGTGTAACATCAGAGGTCATCTTGTTACTGCAAAAAAGAGTCATCCAAGATGTCCCCACCAAGCAAATAGGATCTGGAACTTAGTCTCGATTCTTTTTAGTTCCAAAAAAGACAGGGGACTGGAGATCAATTCTAGATCTCAGCAGCCTCAACAAGTCTGTAAAGAAATCGAAATTACGAGTGATCACTCTGCAGTCGATATTTTCCATTGTCGGGAAAAACAATTGGAGGTGCTCAATAGATCTCCAGGACGCGTACTACCACATCAAAATGGACAGGCACTCCAGGAGACACAGTTCCGGCTGGGAGCAAGTCATTTTCAGTTCAGAACACTGCCCTTTGGTCTCACTACAGCCCCCAGAGTGTTCACCAAATGCATGGCAGTGGTTACGGCTCACCTGAGACGTCAGGGATTCCAGGTGTTTCTGTACCTAGACGATTGGCTCCTCAATGCTACCACCAAGCATCAACTCATAAGAACAAGGGACGAGACTCTATCCTCGTGTGCCAGTATAGGCATTACAGTCAACCTAAAAAAAATCAGCCTTATCTCCTTAGCACCACATTGTATTCTTAGGCTCAGAAATAGACACAACCACCATGTCAGCAAGACTAACACCAGAATGAGTAGAGTCTGTACGCAGTCAAGTCAGATCCCTGCTAAACAAGCAAAAAGTTCAGGCCAGGGTAGTCCTTCAAGTCCTAGGGACTATGGCTTCCTCCATCCTACTAGTTCCTGTAGCCTGTCTACACATGAGGATACTTTAATGGCTGTTATTTGCTCAATGGTTGATGCACGACCTTCCATTGTCTCATCAGATTTTTATAACAAACACTTGCAGGAAGGATCTGACATGGTGGTTGCACACAGAACAACTTCTCCTAGGTCATCCACTTGTTCCTCCCCAAGAGAAAGCACTTTTGACCACGGACTCTTCCCCAGATAGGGTGGGGGGGCATTATCTGGGAATGACAGTCCAAGGTACTTGGCAGAACCACAAGAACCACTTGCACATCAATGTTCTGGAGATGAGAGCGGTGCTGTATGTGTTGCAAGCACTTCACAGCTCCCTTCCCACCAGGACAATTGTGATCCAGTCAGACATGTCTGTCATGTGGTACATAAACAAGCAAGGAGGAACTAAATCTTACCCGCTTTGCCAAGAGGCCTTAAGAGTTTGGAAATACGCGATGGACACTCAACGCTTTCTGGTAGCAACGCACATCCTGGGGAAATCCAACTTAATAGCAGACAAACTCAGCTGAGCAATTCTGATGCCTCACGAGTGGTCCCTGAATCCAGACGTTGTGAAAGAGATCTTTCACAGATGGGGCCAGCCTTGCTGCGACCTGTTCGCCACTCACCTGAACAACAAATGCAGCAGCTACTTTGCCCTCATTCCCCATCCGGGGCTTTCACCCAGGGATGCTCTAGTCCATGATTGGCCTCCGGGACTTTTTTATGCCTTTCCACCTTTTCCTCTCATCCCATAGGTAATACAGAAAGCAAAACAGTTGAGGAGTTCACTGATCCTCATTGCTCCTTGCTGGCCTCGACAAGTATAGTTTCCCTTCCTGTGGCCCTACCTTTTGGAGGAACCATGGATTCTGGACCCATCTCCAGACCTCCTGGTTCATTAATCGGGACAATTCCATCTCACCATCCACATCCTGAAATTGACAGCATGGCTGCTCCAGTTCCACGATTAGCCAGGTGTATTCCCTTATCTCCTTCTGTCAAACACATTCTAATCTCATCCCATAAACCTTCCACTCAGGAAGAATACTTCAGCAAATGGAAAAGGTTTTCTATTTGGGCTACAAACCAAGGCTTAGATCCATATATGACTCCTATAGAATCTATTCTATCCTTTCTAGTGTCAATTTTTCATGAAGGAGCTGCAGCTGCTACAGTCAGAGTTCAGTTAGCTGCCATTTCCAATTTCAGTTTTGGCTTCATGGGAATTCAATCATGTCACACTCCTTGTGCAAAACCTTCTTAAAAGGAGTTTGTCTTCTCAGACCTCCAATCAAACAGCCATTAGAACCCTGTGACTTAAACTTAGTTCTCTCATCTTTAATGTCTGCACCCTTTGAGCCCTCCTCTTCATCACACCTGAAATTGTTGTCGTGGAAAACACTATTCTTAGTAGCAATAACATCTGCTAGGAGAGTCTCAGAATTGCATGTTCTTACTGTTCGACCTCCTTACATGATTTTTCACAAGGATAGAGTCGCACTCAGGACAAAACCCTTCCTTTCTTCCCAAGGTATGCTCAGAGTACAATCTGAACACCACTATTGAGCTACCAGTGTTTTTTCCGAACCACTGTAATAAATCTGAGTATAGACTACAACAGTTAGACGTTCACAAAATTCTCAGATGTTATTTACACAGGACTAAATAATTCAGAAAATCAGATCAATTATTTGTTTCCTTTTCTGACAAGAATAAGGGCTTGCCTGTTTCCAAGGTTGCTCTTTCAAAATGGCTTTCGGATTGCATTTCCTTTGCTTATCAAACTGCTGGCAAACAATTACCCGTCAAAGTAAAAGGCCATTCTGCTAGAGCTGTATCTACTTCATGTGCCTTTAGATCTAGGCTCATAATTGATACTATTTACGCAGCAGCTACTTGGGCAAGACCACATACTTTTGTCACTCATTACAAATTGGATTTGGCCTCCCCGGGGACAGGTCATCCTTTGGGTCCACTGTGCTGAAGAATCTCTTCGCTTGAGCCACCCGGGATAAAGGTGCTAGGGACGCTGTCCCATCCAGCAAGAATTACGACGAGATAGGACTACATAACATAAAGAAGTTATGTACTTACCTTAACGTTCCATGTTTGCAGTCCATCTCGCCTATATTCTTGCATCCCTCCCTCCAACCCCCTTCCTGTTTCTGGAGGATCTGGTGGACTGTACTGGTGCTGTCTGACCTGGTTTTTAGTTGTTGTCCACCTGGCATGGATTATATTACAAAATGTTTTCTCGGTATGTTTACAGCTCTGATATTTCATACCTATTAGGTACTTATTGCTTTCTTGCAAAAAATATCTGGGGAATTGCCATGAGGCACGATGGGATAGGGGTTAGCCTCAAGCCAGTAAAAGCTCTCGAGCTTTAGTATCGGCGAGTCAGAGCCGAATATTGGCTCCAAACCCATCCAGCAAGAATGTAGGCGAGATGGACTACAAACATGGAACATTATGGTAAGTACATAACTTCTTTTTTGATTAATTCAGTTTTACTGGGAAAGATTGCATACTTAGCTAGTGTTTATATGTTGCCAAGAATCTATGAAAAAGAAATACTAAAAGTAATTTTTTTTCTTTTATATGGGGTTTAAGATTGAATCCAGTGAAGGGTGTAATATTATACATGGTCAAGGAAGAAGGAGGTTTATGATTAATAAACCCAATTGTTTTATTTTGCTTCTTTGAATTTGTATGGAGTGTTATGGATAAATGATACAAATGAAACGTTTGTAGTAAATTTACTAAAGTCCAGATATAAGTAGAATTGGGATATTGTAAAAAAACTCAAAAGAGCAAAAGCATGTTTAACTGAATTAAGGAGATAATATAAAGAAAAACTTATTTTATGGAAAATAAAAATTGAAATAGAAAATGAGAGGAAAGTATGATTTCAGAATATCACAATACAATATTATTATGTTAATCCTTGGGCTCAGCAAGAGAATGAAAAATTTAAAGCTATAAGAATATGAAAAGCATGATGTAATAAACAAGAAGAATTTCAAGATTTTTTTATGGAGATTAGTAATTAATAAATTACCAGTAAAGGGAAATACACCTTATAAAAATAAAACCGTGAAAGAGTTTGTATGTATTGTGGTAAAGAAGAAAGTGCAGAAGTTGTTTTTACAATGTATAAGAATTCCAAAATTGTGGGAAAAATCTTGTAAAGAAAATTTCTTTGATAATATAAAGAAGGTAACTGAAATAAATATGGATACGATTCTGCATTGGGATAATGGACATAAAAATAAGGAATATATTAGTAAAATAGATACAAGGTTATGTTATATGGATTATTTGGATTGAAAGGTTAAATGAAAACATGTTTAATGGTAAATGGAGACTAGCAGTAATTTTAAGAAAAATTAGATGGTAGTTGGGGAAAAATGAGTTGGGTTCAGATTGCATGACAATAATGGAAAGGAATGGAAATGTATATAATGTATACATTTGTAAATGTATTTTTATTGTATGTAATGTTTCTTTAATAAAGAATCCCTACTCTTTTCAGTAGGTGCAGTGGAGGCTTTTACATCCATCTGAGATACTGCCGACTCAAACATATGGGACCTTAGTTTAACATCTCGTTCGAAGGATGATATACTAAGGAGTACAGCACCTCCATTATGCTGCACTTCAGTGTCAGCAATCCATTGACTTGGTGTGGGAGTGGAACCCAGAGTCATCTGCACCAAATCCGAGTCTGCTTCCTCTTGCACCTCAGACAAAACAGATGGTTACAAATCAATTCAGAAGGGGATGATGATGCAACAGAAGTTCAAGAAGCAGAGACTAAGATTTAGAATTCAGGTCTTTAAGGGGAACAGCATAAGGAATATTATGTTCTTAAAGTAGCAAAAGGTATTCTAAAAACTAAACCAAACTGAAATGAAAAACGGAAATTTTGCCTGTAGGGATGATTAAGTAGTTTAGAAAATAGACAAGTAGAGGTTGGTATTTACTGGAGAAAATTGGCAAAAGGAACAAAGGTATCTGGAGTAAATGATTAAAGAAGGAATAATAAAAGAATGGGATGAGGCCAAGCAGAAGTTTGGAATACAGGTTAGAGATTGCCTTTCCTATGAGGGATTGATATCAAGTATAAAGAAAGGGTTAGGGAAGTGCTAATTGAAAAACTAGCTCTGGTAGAGGTTTTAGTTGAGTCTGGAATTGTAGCTGCTGTTAGAGAGGAGTAGTAGGACTTATTAAATATATTAGATTTACTGTAGAAATCAATCAACAAGGTTAGAAAACATGGGGAAGAGAAACTGGAAAGGCAAATTATAAAAGAACAGTGCATGGATCTGTATGTCTCTTAAGTATACATTGTTCAGAACATTTAGGCATTCTGCTTGGAAGCGTTTACATAGGTATTTTTGTAACCCAAAAATACTTCAGAGAATTTTTCCTCGGGTATATAAACAAATGCAGGATGCTTGATGGGAAAGAGAGAGGTAAAACTGTATGTTTTTTGTCAGTGTAATGAGTTGTTGATTTAAAAAAAATGCCTATAGAGTAACTTTTCAGAAATGTGTGGAAGCTAATGATTGTAAATAAGGAAATAAATCTCTTGAGCTAGAGCAGAGGATCTAAATTGCCTAGACATAGCAAGGCCTTACTAAGTTTAATGCTATTCACTGCCAAAAATACTTGAAATGCGGAAATTAAAATCTAAACAGCTGTAATTGAAGTACTGAATACTGTAAATAGGAAAAAAGAGGTAGAGATTAAATATTTAGGAAAGGGAAGGAACAAATTACATACAAATAAATTTAATTTGTGGAAACAGTATGTGCATAATGATGTGCAAGAGGAGGTCTAATTTTTAACGGAAGACAGGCATTGAACAGTTTATATAATTTTGGAGTAAATGATAGCTTGGGGTTGGACGATGGCATAAGGGATTGGGAGTTGACGTAATTGTTAAGATGTTTACTTCTCAAATGTAAGATACAGGGTTTGATTCTCTCATTTGAAGTTAAACTGGCTGGGCTTATATTGACCTACAAAGGCATCTAGCCTAGTACTTACCTGTGATCCTATGATTTGTTAAAAAAGAAAACATGCATACTGCATGAAAATAATGAAAATGTCATTATAATCTGTTTTCTTTTCTGTTTATGTGAACCTGTATCATTATATAAATTGTGATTTTATAAAAGATGTTACAAAAAAAAGACACGTAGCACATTATCAGGACCCATGAACCCAGAGTTTTTAGCTTCATACAGAGCATTCAGTACTTGTCATAAGTGATTAGAAGGGGGTGGGGTGGTATGGGTATACTAATATGCCGGGGAGAAGGGGAAGTATATGAGCTGAATTATCCTCTAATTTGTTGGCTGTTCCTGAAGGGGTATGGAACGTTTTGACCCCTGCATTAACACATTCCCTATCTAGATCTGTAAAACTTTGAATACAGTTTGATACTACTGTTATGCCCTAGTTAACAAGGCTTTATAATAGTTTATAACACTCAGCAAGAATAGCAGAAACATATGACAGTCCTACACAGTTGCGCAGAAAATAACCAATCATTAGACAGAATAAAATATTATTCGTATTACTGGTCTGTAACCTGATACAATCTTAGAGAACTCAAGTTAGCAAAGTAAAAAAACAGAATACTGTCTGGAGAATAAAACCAGCTTTAATAACAATTAAATGTATAAAACTGAATAAAATTTTTGATATGCTGAGTAAAACTTAAAATATGCTAGTTAAATATGTTAACTTCCTATGTAGAATTCATGATTGATTTCATGTTAACATGTTATAAACTATTGTTAATTTTTAATCATATTTAGATATTAAATAATATGTTAAATAAACATTTGCTTATTAAAATGCTAAATATATTAAATTCGTAATAAACATATTAAATATTAAAATGCTTTTATTAAATTTAATTGGGGTCAAAACATCTGGGGTCAAACAGTCTTGCTCCCTCCAGTTTACTCCGTCGCATATTGCCAATTCAGAGGTGATCTCTGCCAAACATACAAAGCTGTGTCAAACCCAGAGCTGTTGGACATGCTCCACTTAAAGAAATCACAATCTCTCCAAGCTACACGCTCTAGGGACCTAAACCTTGTCACCACAATGAACAGAACATGCCGGAGGGATAGATTCCTGTCCCAGAGACTTCCCATACTCTGGAATAAACTACCTATCTATATCAAACAAAGCTCCTCATTAGCACTCTTCAAGAAAAATCTTGATGATTGAGAAATAGGAAATTCACCCCGAGGATCACTTCTGTGGCTCTGCTCGACAGTGGCACAGGAAAATAATTTTCTTGGGTGGCAAAAGCCAGGGTACCTTTTTGGCTGGGCTTGTATAGGCCCTAGGGCTGATAGCCTAGTGCCTATTTATGAACCTATTTATGAACCTATGAACAACTATAGATTGGAAGAACTACTCATGCCAAAACACAAATGCCCAGAGATTCCTTGATTTCATCAGTGCAAATGCCATGGACCAGCTGGTTGACACACCCACAAGAGGTGATAATATCTTGGACTTGGTATTAAACAACATGAGTAACCACTGCAGCATTCCTGCACTGTCATCCTCCCTGGAAAAATCTATTCACAAAGCGGTAACTTTCAAAGTCACCATTTCCACCGACCACCCCACCCCCAGTTAGGGTCAAACAAAAAAAACTTCTCTAAAGCTGATTACAGTCTCCTGAGAGAAGGTATAAACAGCTTCACAACTCCCTCCCCAGCATAGGAACTGGAACATATATCCAAACCTACACCAAAGTACTATACGAGCATTTATATAGCTGCGTGGAATCAGGAATATCAGACAGGAGAAAATCCTCCTCCTCAGGGAAGAGTAAAATTGTCTGGTGGACATCTGCAATAAGTAAACTCCATAATATATGGAAAAACAATTGCTGTCCAGGACCAAGAAGGAGCAGGTGCCTAATTGGAAGCAATCTCTCCTTAGTCTGAACAAGCAAATAAGAGCACTAGTGAAATCTTCCAAAGCAAACTTTAAGTCCAAACTGGCCACATCTACTAAAGACAGTCATAAGGCCTTCTTCACATATGTCCACAATCTCAAAGGAAGCACTCAAATCTGCTTAGAACTGGTGGTTAAGGATACCAAATACACAAATGCCGTAGATGTAGCCAACCTGCTGGTAGACAGGTTCAGTGAAAACTTCACCCCCTGTCCCCCATCTGTAAATCAGGACATCCCCATCAAGACATCCCCAACACCTGTCCCCCTCCCCTTATCTCTAGGGAGCAAGTCATCATTACCCTCTCAAAGGCAAAAAAATACAGCCTCCATGGGACCTGACAACATCCCAGACTGCATCCTACATGAATTCAGGCAGGAACTTGCAGCATCATTGGGTACCGTATTCAACCAAAGCCTGAATACTGGCTTTGTCCCAGCCGAGTGGAGAACAGCCACTGTCATCCCTTTGCACAAAGGTGGAGCGTCCACTGATCCATGAAATTATAGACCCATCAGCCTAGCTAGCATGATCTGCAAGGCCATGGAATGGATTATTATTGACCTCATTAACAAGGACATTGGCAACCTCCAAACACTCGATCCCACACAGTTTAGTTTCGTCAAGTGGAGGTTATGCCTGTTATATTTGGTTGACTTCTTCGAGATAGTCACATAAAACCATGAATGAGGGGAAGACAGTGCACACCAATTACTTTGACCTGGCCAAAGCCTTCAATAGTATAATAGATAAACTATCTCAACTAGGCATCAATCCGTATGTTACCAGATAAGTACCAAACTGGCTCACTGATAGAACCCACCTAGTCAAAATAGGGGAAGCCACCTTAGTCAGTAGACCCGTAATGAGCGGTGTACCCCAGGGATCTGTCTTGTGGCCTCTGTTCTTTGGGATATACTTTTCTGAGGTGCAGGCCAAAACCAGTGAGCTATGGCTGACCAAGTTTGCAGATTACTGCAAGCTGGGCATTATCATCAATTCCCCTGGTGCCAAAAACATGGCCTCAAACTGAATGCCAAAAAATGCATCATCATCCGCTTTGAGAAGAGTGACGTCCCCACAAATTATCACATTAATAACAAGGTCCTAAGCATGCAGTCATTCATGAGGGACTTGGGCACCCAGGTTGATAGGAAACTTGCTTCTGAAGACCATATTGCCTTCGTTGTATGGAAAGCTTTCTACATGGCCCATGTCATTAGTAAGGGTATCTTATCCAGGGACAAGGAGGTCATAACATCTATGTATTCTTCCCTTATAAGACCCATTATTGAGTACAGTGTCCCTTTTGGCACATACCTCACAAAGCGCATGCAGCAGCTGGAGAGACCACAGAGGTTCCTCACCAGGAAAATCCAGGGCCTCAAACAGCTACCCTACACAGATAGGGTAAAAGCCTTGTCCCTCTACTCAGTCTCATACAGACTCCTCAGAGGTGACCTCTGTCTGGCATACAGAGCAATCTCAGACTCCGCCCTGATGAGACTGCTGCATATCAAGCTCCACTCGAGTAACCTAGATGCACAACCTCAACCTGGTCTGTGACATCAATAGGACTTGTTGGCAGGACCAATTTGTGTCCCAGAGATTCCCCCTTCTGTGGAATAGACTTCCTCTCCATGTCAAGCAGAGTACCTCATTAATCCTTTTTAAGCACAACCTGGATAACTGGATGGGGAACAGAAAATACACCTCTGGGATTCAACCTGTGTCCCTGCTGGACAGGGGCATCGAGTGCTGAATTGTCGTAATATGGGCTAAATTCTTGGCTAGGCTTGTAAGGGCCTCAAGGCCGTTAGACTAGTAACTTCCTATGATCCTATTGTCAATCTTGGCTCAGAGGAATTATTATTATGTGATCCTGCCCATGACCTTCATGGTTGAGATATCATATGCCCTGATTATTGAGTAATGCTAACTCCATTCATTACTATTTTTTTAAATACAATGCATTATGTTTTTCTGTTGCCATGTGTTTCATGCCCTTGCTGTTAGATAAAGATTAGCTTACTGATAACAGATTATTTTGCTTGCTGATCATTTTTATTGCTCTGTGCAGGGACTGTATTGTGACATCCGACAACTGGTACAGTTCATTAAAGAAGCACATGGGAATGTTTTCAGGAGAGTGGCCCTCAGTGCTTTGTTAGACAGTGCTGAAAAACTGACACCTGGCAAGAAATATGAAGAGAAAGAGGAACCAAAGCCACCAGGAAGTAAAAGGTACTAGCTAGATTCTGTATGGTGCTAGAGTTACAAATTGGTTGCAGGGGGCCTTGTTATTGTAATTGTCTGTTTTGCTGTGGAATGTGATGTTGGGAAATCGACGTATGCTATAAATTTTCTTGATAAAAACTAGGAAACAGTACACTAAGATTGTCTGGCAGTGAATTCATTAAGAAATAATTTGAAGGCTCTGTTGCGTAGTACTAAACTGTAAGTCACTTTTTTTCTTCTTATGTGGATTAATTGCGTATAGCAGACTTCAGAATAACACTGCTCATTCAGTGACTAACTCTTTGTATGAAAATACTTGCAAAGCACTTCGTCATCTCTTGTCAGCCCAGCAGCTGAGTTGACTGACATTACCAAATACACCCTATGGTGAGCCATAGACTGAGTGACTGAATGATTGTAAAAGCAAATGACTCTGTCCTTTACTTTTATAGTGGCTAGTAGTGTGTTCAGTCCCGTTTAGACTGACTTATACTTGTCTAGTCTTTTCATTTATAGCCAGGCCTCAGGGTCATCATTTGCAATACAGCCCTGTCCACAACATCTTTGGGCTTCTGCTATTATATTTTTCTTGGCTGCTTATAAAAGGGTGACGTGACATAACCTTTAATGTGATGGAAATATAATCCAGTATTTGCTCCTGTGAATTCAGTTCTGTGAAGAAAACTGTGGAATTTTTGAAACAAATTCATTATTTTTAGCCATGGAAAAGAAGTAAGAAGACATGAATTAAGTTTTTCAAGGACTCCTGTTAGGATGATAAGCTTATTATCCTTTTTAAGCAGGCTGTCAGCTCTGTAAATAGATACGATTGAGTACAGAACATTTTCAGTCAGCCAGTAGCATTGAATAAATTAGGAAAACTCAGAGCTGTTGGACCTTAAAGAGATATGAACATTCTAAAAAAAGTTTAAAGGCAGACCAACTGAAACTGACAAACTGCAGAAATACATTTTGTATATTTTGTTATTTTAAACAAATGAGTCAATGACTTGTGTTTTTGTATCTTCCTGAATATGTATGATTATAATCTACCTGGTATCTCTACAGGTGGTCAAAGTGAAATTCCCTGAGAGTGTTTGCCCAAAGCACAAAACGTGGGTGAATGCAATGCCAGTCACTGTTTTCCATTTAAAAAACACTGTTGGTATGATGAACAAGTGAATGCTGGCAGTGATTTCCACATTTATTTGTGAGATTTCTCCCTTTGTCACAATTGTGCAACTGTGAAGTTGGTATCTTTAAGTTCAGAATGCTTGCCCACCATATTGGTGGGGGAGGGGGGGTTGTAGGTGGCTTGTTTCCATGGGGGGAAGAAAACAGTTGAAGTTAACTTTTTCACCCTTGTGAGTTTTGGGCATTAGTTTTTGTTATTTCTGGTGACTGGGGTTTTGACATTCATTGTTTCATGTTTCATAGTTGAATCATTCTACCTATGTTTCACTATGAAATTTTCTAAATTTATTTTATATGTATTTTCTTTGAATTCCTTACATAGATGTCATTAATCTTGCAACATTGTTTAAATGTTTTACAATTTTAGCTTTCTTTCTGCTGTAACTCCTAGGCTGTAGTTGAGAGTAGTCATTTTTGTATCGGTCCACTACAAATATATAAATAAATAAAACAGATAATCTTTAGAGTAGTTCTAGAAGAAAGAACATTAGAATGTTTGGGATACTTGAAAAATTAAGAGATGATGAACTTTTGTCTTTAAAAATTCATTCTGGACGTGTTATATTTGACAAAGTAACAATGGTGAAACTGAAAATAATTGTCAGAATGGAAAGAAAGTTGGAAATGGAAATTATAATGCTAGTGTATTACCATAGAATAGAGGTAAATATAAACAAGAAAACAGAGGAATAAGAAAAATCTGCAATCAAATTTTGTGATGACTTCTGTAAATAAATAATGGAGGTAAGATGGCGACATTATTCCTACAAGACTAAGTTATCATCTTATATAGCCTGATGTTGTAAAGGAACTTGTTTCCAACAGTCATCTCAGTGAGAAAAGAGCAAAGCAGAACTGTAAACAAAATCTCTCCTGAACCATCTAAGGACTAAAAAAAAGTCTTGCTGAAAGCTGCAAAACCCAACTCATTAGTAGAGAAGAGTGCCATCTTCGAGATAAAACCTGGAGAGGTGGTTTAGTAGAGATGTTACTTCAAAAAAACAAAAAAAACAAAGAGTATCTCATTTTTCAAACATCAGTAGAAACCAGAAGAACACATGGTATGTTCACCAGTAGATCACTTTTGCAGTAGCCTAAACTGTATGCGTTAAATCCTGACAAGGATATGACGACAGGCCAGCTTCCAAAACGTTAGGGCACCTTGTTTGTGCCCTATCTGTTGATGGGCTTGAGGAGAGCCATTTAACATCAGTGGTTAGAGCACCAAAGCTTCAGAACTTTCTTGCCACTGTAGTACACTCTCCCTGCAGGCTTCAAGTGTGAGCATTTCATCAAGGTTGGAAAGATAAGTACCCTTCTTTAGAAAACCTTCCTCAACATTTTTTCTGAGGAAAACTTTACTTTTTTTGAGAAAACTTGTCTTTAAGCTGAGAAATGTATTTATAGTAGTCCTCACTAAAAATGTTCTTCAGAAAGTTTACTTTTTGTTAAGTTTAGCTGCTTGAGGGAATCTATTTTTAATTCACTTTTTTGTGTAAACATTTTACTTGTTTGTATGGATTAGTGCTTGCAGGGGCTGTCACAAAAAAAATACTTCAGAACTGTGAAATTCCTGTTGACTTCAAGATGGCTGCACACTGATCAGCAAGGTAATTTGAGTTTTCCCAGTATGAAGTCAGAAACTGTAAAAAAGGCCCAGTGTCAGTGAAACTGTCATTTGGGAGACAAATCAGTTACTGGCTAGCAATTACACTGCCTGGATATAAGTAAAGAAGAAATTTGGAGAACCTGAGTGATCATCAATCAGAAAATGAGAAGATATAACTCTAGCTTGGAAGTTGTTTGCCAAAAAGCAGTTCATTTCAGCTTTGGTATAGGAGATGGCTTCCAGTAAGGAAAAATTAAATGAGACGCAGTCAGAGGTGTGCAACATAAATGAAACACTGATGGGGGGGGGGGGGAATAGCTCTTCCAATTAGCATCCTGATTAACAGATCCTTAAAAGAGTCATACATTCCCAAACTCTGGCGTTCTGCCTACATTCTACCACTTCATAAAGGAGGTAAAAACAACTCTACTTCTAACTTCCGCCCAATAGCCCTACTCTCTCCTATATCCAAAATTCTTGAGAAATGTGTCCACCGCCAACTCTTACCCTACTTAACAGAGAATCAGCTACTTACACCCACCCAACATGGTTTCCGTCCAGGCCACAGCACTATAACTGCCCTACTTTCCTTCTTAGAAACAGTTAATCAAGCCAGAGATTCCGGACTTCTAGTATCCACTGTTCTGCTGGATCTCTCCAAAGCCTTTGATACCATCTCCCATTCACATCTACTCTGCCACCTCTCCAACCTTAATCTTTCCACTAATACTCTTGCCTGGTTCTCCAGCTACCTCTCTGACAGATCCCAGGCTGTCAGATGGAAGAACTCTACCTCCTCCTTCTTACCTACTCCTACTGGCGTTCCTCAGGGATCCATTCTCGGTCCCTTACTTTTCAACATCTTCATAAACAACCTTCACACGGCTCTCCCTGACACTTCAGTCATCCAACATGCTGATGACTCTACCTTAGTCTGCGCTGCCCCCAGCTTTACTGAACTTCTCTCTAAAACTCAAACAGCTTTTTCCACTACAGAAAACTGGATGCACCAAAACCACCTCTCCCTCAACTCCAATAAATCCAAAATACTAATTTTCCTCCCTTCCAAGACTTCTTCCTTGGACAAAAACTCTTTCAACATCCTCAGCCAAGCTAACACTCCAATTGAAGTGGTCCCCTATGCTAAACTACTTGGCATAACCATAGACGAACATCTTAAATTTGACCTCCACATTCAACAAAATATAAAAAAACCACCAAAAACTAGGCATGCTCTACAGGAATAATATATTTATTTCCAAACCCTCCAGGCAAACCTTAGCTACCTGCTTCCTCCTACCCTCTCTACTTTATGGAGCCCCTCTCCTAACTAATCTGTCTGCCTCCCTCACCTCTAAACTTGAAGCTTGCTATAATAAAATCTCTAAATTCGCCACCAAATCCAAAAACTCAACCCAACACTGCCTCTCCCTTCAATCTTTAAACTGGCTAGAACTCCCAAACCACCTCGACTATCTCCAACTAACAACCACTCATAGATTAATATTCTACCCAGAAAAATGCCCTGCTCTATCCAACATCCTCCCCCTTTACATTTCCCAACCGATCTCTAAGATCTGAACACCAAAATCTAATCTCCATCCCCAGACCAAAACATCCCGCTGGTCAACATCTTCTATCCTTCTCTCTAGGTAGGAAATGGAACTCTCTCCCTCCTTCTCTTAGAACCATACCAAACTCAGACTACTTCAAAACCCAACTTTTCTCACACCTATCTTCAAAATGGAAATGTTCTTGCTTTCACCCTACTTAATCCCAAGGTTCCCCTAGACTGAGCCCCTGTACTCCTGCACCTTTATACACTCAAACTCTAGCTATGTTTTTAGCAGGCTCTAACTTCACTGTATGGATGACAATATTGAATAGTTAGGAAAAAAAAAATTTTTGACCAATTCTTAACTTTTGCTGTGTCCTATAAATTCTTGCAGTGTATTGTAAATTTGCATTTTCAGTGTTCTTACTGTGTCTACATTCTATTGTAAATATGCATTTTAAAATATTCTTACTGTGAGTACTTTCTATTGTAATTTGAATTTGCAGTGTCTTACTTTGTTTTCTTGCTGTTTGTATTATGTTTTGTATTCTTCTTAAACATTGCATTGGTTGTACTGCCTTTGGAGCTTTTCTCCCCGGGCCTCCACTGAAAATGGGTTCTTCTTGACCCAGTGGACTTCCCCGGTAATCAAACTGAAATAAATAAATAAATAAATATATATAAATATATATATATATATATATATATATATATATATATATATATATATGTACACACACACACACACACACACACACACACACACATTTTTTTTTAAACTGAAGGAATGTATTAGCAGACAACATAATGCTGGAAAAAGAAAAAAAAGCTTTAGCTAGCTATTCAGGTGAAGTTAAAAAACTGCAAAAATCAGAGATTGAAATGAAGAAACAGCTGGCAAACATGAGGCTTCTCTAGAAGAGCTGTTTCAATAAATAGTAGAGTTCAAAGAAAGAGCGCACAGAGAAAACCAGAGGTTTTCTGCTATATGAGAGAAACTAGAAAGACTACACTGTATTCATTTTACGAAAGTATAAATTAGTAACTGGATTGGTGTTACACAACAGGATTTGTTAATTGAAAGGGCACATCACATGCATGCTCCAAACCTGGCCATGAGAAAGTGAACAAGAACTATATTAATAAAGATCAGTCATACCAGCAGAAGAAGTTATTCCTGGTAAAAATTATGGCAGAAAGTAAAAGTATTACAATTGGAGACAACATAGTTTTTTTGAAAATGATTATTCACTGAACACCAGGCAGAAGAAAAGCAAGTTTATCCCAGCAATCAGGGAATGTTGAGAGGTAGATGTGAGATTCAGGCTGCTGTATCCAGCTGCCTTCAGAATATGTTTTCCTGGAGCACCAAAGATGTATTTTTTAACGTTTATTAAATTGTCACGTAATACTTACATGCATGTATATTAATAGAAAAGAAAACAATTCATATTAACATTTTTCATATTAATGGATTATACATTACGTATGTTTTCTTTCTTTTTAACAGTTATTTATTACATTACATAAATTGTTTAATTCCTTCCTTCCCTTAAATCTCACACTTCCTTCTGAATATTATTCTCCATGTATTCCCTCAAATTTATTATTTTTCTATGTAATATGCTCCTTCACGTTTTAAAGATTCTGTCCTCTATCTCTTTTATTTCCTTTACAATATTTAGCACTTCATTTAGAGCTGGTTTACATTTTGATTTCCATTTTTCTAGTAGTTGCTTTTTTGGTAGCCCGTAGCATTAAACATCCCATTAGAGAAGAATAATTTCTTTACTGTAAGAAATTTTAAAAATGTGCCAACATGTTACACTGCCAAAAAATCATAACCCCCCCCCCCCAGTTACCTCTTTTCCATCACACCTCCAGAATTGTTGCCTCCCTCAAGAAAGTGTTCTCTGAAGTCTGCTTTGGATATCAAAATACTTAGACAAAAACTCCCAGGCAAAAATCCTAAACCTGCTTGGACTTTGTTGCATATTTATCAGCTCTTTAGATGTCCTCCATTGTTCTTTTGTATTTGTATTTTTTTCCTGAGAACTGTCTTGTTAAAATGTACTGCGATGGAGCTTTTCTCCCCGGGACTTTCCTGAAAATGGGCTCTTCCCATTTGGTGGACTTTCCTGGTCAACAAAGGCAGAAAAATAATTTGCCTTTCCAGTCTGTCTTGCCAGTCTTTTGCAACCTCATCTGATTATTTTAGTTTTCATGCAATAGTTTATATGCCCTACTAATTATTACTTTTTAAAAGCAGCTTCTGTTCTAGACTTGACTGAAAACTCTACCAGAATTGGTCTGTCACTCACCGCTCCCCTGTCCCTTTCTTTTTGTCTATAGTGTGATATCAATCCCTATTAGGGGAGGTAGTATCTAACCTGCATGCCAAACTTCTGCTTGGTGTCATCTCACTATGTTACCATTCCCTCTTTTATTATTTGCTGCCAATATCTTTGTTCCTTTGCCAGTTTTCTCCAATAAAATTTAGACTCCCTGTTGTCTGTTTTGCATACCCTTACTTGCTGTCATCCGTATTGACAAAATCTCTTTTTTCCATTTTGATGTTAGCTTACGTTTTAGAATACTTTCTGCAGCTTTATGAATATAATGTTCTGTACAATTGCTGCTATTCTCCTTAAAGATTTCCATGCAAAATCCTATTCTCCCCCTCTCTCTCTTTCTCAGAATGCCCCGCCCCCAGATTTCATCATCCTCCTTTTCCACTTTGAATTACAACCTTCTGCTTAATTGCTTAGCTCTAAATTATTCATTTAAATCAAGTAATCATAAACCACCTTATTCTGTGGGAGGATTAACTTATCCCACTTAACTGTTTGTCCCTTTCCCTCTCAAATGCCTTCAGATTTGTATTAATTATTGTCCACAACTTAATGCTGTGGTGCAGTTATTGCCCTCCTTGATTCTTCCTTCCCCTGACAGCAAGAAGCAAAAAGTAGTTACGGAGTGTCTTGGTGTCAGGCCATCTACAGTTGTACTCCAGACACCAGTAAGTGATTCTGCTTTATCTGGACTTGGTTCCTTAGAATGCTCAGCATTTTCCCCAGTCCCACTGATACAGTACCTACACCCACTAAGAACCAAGGGATAGAGACATCCTTTGCGGCTGCAGGGTTTTCTTCTGTGGGTAAAGGCGAACCACTCATCAGTCTAGGGGGTAAGGGCAGGTAATGGTCTAGCACATAGCCAGGAAAGGGTGCCTAAACTCAGGAAAAGGATGCCCACCTTGGGTTGCTCCTTTTCCAGGGAGTCTCCCAGGGAAGGAAAAATATTTCTAGCTGTTGCATTATTTCTGATCTCCCTCTTCCAGTTATTTTTTTAATTGCTTGCATTATCCAGTTTTTCTCCTCCTTCCTTTTCCACATATGTACAGGTACTCTCAAGTGTCTAATTTCTCTCCTCCCCTAATTTGCACCCTTATCATTGCTTGATGTGAAATGATCACAGGGTTCCACTTTCACATCCCCAACCATGTTATTATGCCCCCTCATTAACAAACGTCTTTCTATTCTTGACCAGTATGTGTGCCTATTAGAGTGGAATGTATATTCCTCCTCTTCTCTGGTCTCACTCTGTTTTTCTCTCATCTATCCACCTTGTTTGATTAAGGAAACCTTTCAAAAATCTTCCATCCTTTGTTAACTTTCTTCTCTTTAGTCCCTTGACTGCTTCATCCCTTGCTACTGTTATATTTCAGTCTCCAAAACATGTCACTACCCCCTCCTGAAGTCTTACTGTGTTCATCAGCATCCCTCTTAGTGCCTGTATCATTGTTTGGTAGAACATATACTGTTATTACTACATATAATGCTATTACACTTAACTTCATCCTTCTACTCTGCCCTTTATCCCTGTATATCTTCATTTCCTGTCCTGCCTTCTATATCCAGGGGAAATGTCCTTCTCATTATAGCCAGTTCTCTCTTATTTTCACATGACTAACTTGCTACTCCATTATATCATTCCACTCTCAGTTTTTGTGCACCTTATTTACAAGATATGCTTCTTGTAAGGTGATTAGTTGCACTTTTGGTTTCCTTATGTGATGCGTTATTCTTTCTGTTTTATTCCTGTTTTCCAGACCATTTACATTTCATGATTTAATATTTACCATACTTTTTCCCTTTATTGTATCTGTTTGTCTGTTTGCTGTTTCCATTTCCACTTGTTTAAATTCCTATGACATTTCTTTTCTTTATCTTTCCTAATTATTCCTTTGTTTCTTTTTTTTCACCTTTCTTCCCTTCCTGGAGCTGCTTCTATCTTAAATGTTTTCTCAGTCTTTTCTTTTGCTTTTTATAATTATGTACATATTAACAGATTTTACTTCAGTCTTCAGAATTTATTACTGTGCAGAATATGGCTAACTTTATGATCCCCACTTCTGTCATTTCTATGACAGTACACCTACTGCATCATGGTCATCCACCCCTTTGTGTAATTTTGCTGTGCCTCTCAGTTCTTTTTTTTTTTTTACCTTTTTCTCCCTCACTCCTTATCTCTTTCTGTATTCAGATATTTTTTCTTTCCTCACCTTCCTTTTCTTTTAATTAATATGCCTACATAAATAAAAATGTCCTACATCTGCATGTAGTCCTATCTTTTGTGTCTTTTCCTCCATTTCTCTGGTTTCATCAATATTTAAGGCTTCATTTCAGCTCCTATTTTGTACTTCTCCCCCTCTCCCCATTGCATCAGTTGGTTCATTTTCCTTATGTCATTCAATTTCCTTTCTTATCCTAATCCCTTTGATTCATTATTTCTGTTGTTTGACACATCCACTGGATCCAGCAACTTAAGGCTATGCTGTCAGTGCCATTTCTTCAATTTTGTGAATTTTATGGCACCAACTTTTATAAATAAAAAAGTAAACAAAGAACTTTTTATGCAAATGAAATTTACAGTAAAGTTCAGATGGCTTGGACCATTTAAAACCAAGTAAACTACATTCACAAAAAGATTTAAAAACAAAATAGTTCATCTGAAGGAAATTATTTGATAACAGTTCTAGATGGTAATATTGACTGCAGTTTGCGGTATATGCTTTGTGCTTTAATAGTTCTGGAAAGTGTACTTTAATAGCCCTAAACTCTTGTGTAGCTGAGAAATGCCAGTACAAATACAAGAGAAAACATTTCACATCCATTAGTGCAGCCATTATTGCATCTTCTGTATATTTTCAAATAATACTGACTCTGATGTGTCTTTCATTCCTCCTCACATATGGGTTACAGATCTGTCATTAGATCTGCCTTAGCCACATTTCTGCAGACTAGAAAACAAGTCTCAAGCTCCTCCCACTACCCACACTGCCCTGCACTCCAATCAACCTCCCCAGATCTCGTTTCCCGCCAGCGGAATCAGATGTGGTCACCTTAGTCTCGAGTGAATCAGTGGATGTTATGTAGTCCAATCTCGCCTACATTCTTACCCATGGGTTTGGAGCTGAATATTGGCTCCGACTCGGCCAAACTTTTCTAGCTCGATGTCTTCTATTGGCTGGGCTAAGCAGGTATCCCATGGTGCACTGCTCTATATCCCCAGATCTCATTTGCCGCTTGTGTAGCTCGGATGTGGTCTCGCTCTTGGCTGTGGCTAAGTACCTTTTTTTCTTGTTATTTGAGAAAATTTCTTACAAACAAAAAGCTATTTTTATAGCTAGTGTCTTATTTAGTGTTGTTTTGGCTTAGGTAGTGTGTTTGTGGTTTGCGGTATCATGCTAACTGTTCTTTCGGGCTAGGCCCATTTCAGTTAGAGGACCTAGTCCTCTTGTCCTGTGTTGTTCGCGCTAAAACCGTTTAAGTTAGAGGTTTTAGTGTCAGTTTCCCCTTGCTATTTGTGGTCAGAAAACCATTTTAGTTAGAGGTTTTTGGCCTTTTTTGTTTCAGTGCGTATTCCTTCTGGGGTTTGTGTGCGTGTGCTGTGCAGTTTACTAACTTGTTCCCGCTTTTTGTGGTGTTATGTGTCTGGGTCCTTTCTTGTCAGACAGTGACTAGTACTGTGTTGGTTTTTTGTGATTGCTTGTTGGAAAATGTCAAAGGATTCCAAAGAGCACAAACCTTCGGGTTTTAAAAAGTGCACTAAGTGCGGTTACAAAATGTCCATCACCGATGGGCACTCAATTTGTGTTTATTGCCTGGGAGCCATCCATCTGTAGGAGTCCTGCAGATTCTGCCATGCTTTTAGTCCCAGAGTGCTCCAAGAAAGAAAGAATAAGCTGATTTTAAAGGGACTCTTGAAACCCTCTTTCGGAGGCCATGGATTCTTCTCCCAGTGCTAAACCTAAGTCCTCAAAAATCTAAAAAGAGATCTCCAGCTCCTTCAGTTTCTTCGGAGCCACCGGAGAAAGTCACAAAACTTGCTTCGACTCGTCGGCTCCACTGTCCTCGGGGCCGCAGGAAGTGTCGGTGTTGATGGAACCGGCGTCGGCTCCAATTATATTGGAACCTCTTCGGAGCCGATCGCCCAGTCCTAGACCAGTTTCACCTGAGAGGAGATCTCGATCTCCCTCCCTGTCCTCCAAATCCTCCAGGACCCTTTCTGATGGGGATGTTGATAGGGTGGTGCAGAGGCTCCTCCAGTCACCGGTTTTGGCAAAATTGTTTTCGGCTCTGGAGCCTGTCCCGACCACTTCTTCGATCATTCCTCCTCCGAGCGCATCTCTGTCTTCAGAGCCAGAGTGTTCTGTGCTGTGTGATGTTCCTAGGTCGGTTCCGATGGCCCCCCCCCGGACCTGTCGGTACCGACGTCGGCTACGACCCCGTCCACGGGGTTCGGGACTCGAGATTCTTCAGTTGGGCCAGAGGGAGGCATCTTGGGACATATTTCGGTTCCGAGTCTTCCGCTCGGTGCCTCAGCTCGAGGGACCCCGACTCCTGTCTTGGTCTCGGAGGCTGACCAGTCCTCAGACTCGGGGGGGGGGGGGCTGCCTTTGAGGCCATGTGGACTGCGCTGGCCAGTTCATCAGCTACATCATGCGGGTCGGTCATTCTGTCCGTCAGCTACATCATGTGGGTCAGTCATTCTGTCCCCCACCACTCCGGTGAGAGCCTCTGATCACGTCCTATCTGTAGACAGCGGAGTACCAAGGCCTAGGGATACCCCCACGTATGGTCCCCAAGTTTCTGAGGGCCCTTCAGAGTTCGTGCCTGAGGAGCTCCCTAGAAAGAAAATGTGCAAGAGGAAGCACATAGACTCCTAGGATGAGTCTCTCACCTCTGATACTGACCTCGAGGAATCAGAGGGTCCCCCAAGTCATCCTCTGATGATATTTCTTTCTCCGACATCCTGGAGATACTGAAACAAAGAGGTGACTGGCCGTCCAAAGCCCCCTCCGAGGAGGTGTCGGTCTTCCTTAAGGCCTTTGTTGCTCAGCCCTCTGCCTTCTGGGTGTCCCCAACCTTCGAGCTCCTAGATTTAATTTGTCGAAAGGTGTGGGAAAACCCTGATTCTGTGGAGCCCGTACCCAGGCATCCCAACAAGTTTCTTTTTGCTCCCCCGGGTAAGGAGTTTCTGTCCAAAGGAGTCCCTGTGGATGCCATGGTGGTGGCTGCGGCCACTCAGAAGGAAGTAGCAGAGTCTTCTTCCTCCGTCCATCCTCCTAACAAGGAGTCTAGGACCATGGACCGGTACAGGAAGTGTACCCTCTCGTCAGCAACCTTTACCATACGGTCGCTGAACTATCTGTATCATTTCACTTGGCTCCAGAGAGATCTCCTCAAGGAGTTAGGAGATACTCTTGCAGGTAACATTCCTGAGGCGGTGGCCCAGACAGTTAATGCCCAGGTGTCTACCCTCAATTCCATAGTCAACTCCTCCATGCAGCTCATCTCATATGCAGCAGATGGAGCGAGTAGGGCAGCAAGCTCAGGAGTCGCCCTTAGAAGGCAAGCCTGGTTGCGCCTTTGTCACTTCGCGGAGGCCTTCAAGTCTTCTTTCACTGCCGCCCCCTTTGATGGTTCTTCTTTGTTTGGAACCAAAGTGAAAGACACCCTCACCAGGTGTGAACAAGAGGGAAAGACCCTGTCTGCCGTAGGGGTCTGTTTTTCCCTTCCCTCTAGGCCTTACCCCAAGGCCCAGCGGGGTTGGAAGATGTGGTTCAAAAAATCACAGAGGTTTTTTCCTGCCGCACAAGGTGAGTCCCCCTCCAGAGGCAGAGGAGGGGGAGGTTATTCAGGGAGACGCCGCCCTAGAGGCAGAGGGGGCCCCCGCAATTCGGGAGACCGCGATTCCTTTCGTGGCTCCCCCTACTCTCGTTCCTGAGGGAGTGCCCGGCTGTGATTATCTGGAGCCAGTCGGGGGTCAGATTTCGTTATATCCGGAAGCCTGGAAAAGCATCACCCAGGACTGATGGGTATTACGAAAAATTTCTGGAGGTTATGTCATCCCGTTTACGTCAGACCCCTCTTCAGTCAGAAAAATCCCGGACGTTTCACCCAGTCAAAGGGATCAAGCAGCCTCAGAGGTTTCAAAGCTGCTAGGAAAAGGAGCCATCCAGCGTGTCCCCTCAGACCAAGTCGGATTAGGGACTTACTCAAGATTCTTTTTGGTGCCGAAAAGAACAGGGGACCTGAGACCCATATTAGATCTCAGCCGACTGAACAACTATGTACAAAAGTCCAAGTTCCGTATGGTCACACTACAATCGATTCTCCCATTGTTGGGAGAGGAGGTATGGATGTGCTCCATCAACCTCAAGGATGCTTACTACCATGTCAAAATGGACAGAGCATCCAGGAGTCACCTACGCTTCCGGCTTTGAGTCAGTCATTTCCAGTTTCGAGCCCTGCCCTTTGGTCTCACCACAGCCCCCAGGGTGTTCACCAAATGTATGGCGGTGGTGACTGCTCACTTGAGAAGTGAGGGATTCCAAGTGTTTCCGTATCTGGACGACTGGCTCATTACCGCCCCCACCAGGCATCTACTAGTCCAAACCAGGGACGCTACCATCTCTGTATGTGAACAGTTGGGCATAACACTAAATTGGGAAAAATCTGCCTTGTTGCCCTCACAGCGTGTCACCTTTATAGGCGCAGAATTAGACACAGTTCTAATGCGAGCATTTTTACTGCAGGAAAGGATCAGAGTCTTACAGCAACAGATACACAACCTGATGCCCCTGAGGAAAGCAAAGGCAAGATGGGTTCTTCAACTCCTAGGGACCATGGCAGCAACAATTATGTTGGTCCCTCTAGCGAGATTGCACATGAGACTTCTTCAATGGCTCCTCTTTGTTCAATGGTCTCTCCAAAAATTTCCACTTTCTCACCCCATTTTGCTCACGGACAGATGCAAACAGGATCTCAGTTGGTGGCTTTGCTACCAACAATTTGGACAGGGGAAAACCCTTCGTTCCATCCATCCTGGTTGCCACAGTGGCCACTGACGCCTCACAGATGGGGTGGGGGGGCATTATCTTGGCAGGATAGTCCAAGGCACTTGGCAAGATCACAAGATACATCTGCATATCACCGTCCTAGAGATGAGAGCGGTGCTACTTGCGTTGCAGGCACTTCAGAGCTTTCTGCCTCTAGGGACGATTGCAATACACTCGGACAGAATGTCAGTAGTGTGGTATCTAAACAAGCAAGGGGGAACCAGATCTTATCCCCTGTGCAGAGAGGCCATGCGAGTGTGGCAGTGGGCAGTATCTTCCCAATGGTTTCTGGTGGCAACGCACATTCCAGGGAAGTCCAACGTGATAGCGGACAGCCTAAGCCGGGCTATTCTGATGCCTTACGAGTGGTCCCTGAATCCTCTAGTTGCAGAACTAATCTTCAGCAGATGGGGTCAGCCTTGCTGCGACCTTTTTGCCAGCTCCCTCAATGCCAAATGCAGCAGCTACTTCACGCTGATCCCCCCACAGGGGGAGTCACCCAGGGACGCTCTAGTTCACGATTGGCCCTCCGGTCTGCTTTATGCTTTCCCGCCGTTTCCCTTGCTGTCAAAAGTGATTCAGAAAGTGCAATCTTTGGGAAGCAGAATGATTCTGATTGCTCCACACTGGCCTCGTCAAGTCTGGTTCCCCTTTCTCCAACCCTACATTGTACCCACAACCAGATTTACTGACACACATGTCGGGAAAGTTCCACCCCTCTCTGATGACCCTTCGGTTGACAGCCTGGCCACTCCACTTCCTTCGTTAGTTAGGCTTCACCAGTTTTCACCAGAAGTAGTTCACATTTTATCTTCCTCTCATAAGCCTTCTACTAGGAAGATTTATTCTAGCAAATGGAAGAGGTTTTCTATTTGGGCACTTACCCAAGGAATTGATCCTTACACAGCCCCGATTGCTTCAGTCTTGGAGTTTTTGTCTATGCTTTTCCATCAGGGTTCCGCATCAGCTACCATAAAAGTTCAGTTGGCAGCGATATCTAAATTTCATGTTGCGAATGAGCCTAGTCTCATGGCTCACAGACTCTGTAAGGCTTTCCTGAAGGGTACTTTATTACTCCGTCCTCCGGTCTCCGAATCTATCATGCCCTGGGATCTCAATTTTGTTCTACAAGCCTTCACTTCACCACCTTTCGAGCCTGCAGCTACCTGTGATTTGAAATTCTTGACCTGGAAAACAGCCTTTTTAATAGCAATCACTTCAGCCAGGTGAGTTTCAGAAATTCAAGCCCTTTCTATCAAGCCTCCATACTTGATCTTCCATAAGGGCAGGGGTTTCTCTTAGACCAAACCCTTCTTTCCCTCCTAAAGTGGCTTCCGTATCCAATCTTAATCAATCTATTGAGTTGCCTGTATTCTTTCTTCATTTTTCAAACAAGGCAGAATTTAAATTTCATCAGTTGGATGTACTCAATTACGTTTCTATCTGCACCGAACAAAAGATATCCGAAAGTATGATCAACTATTTGTCTCCTTTTCGGAAAACAAAATTGGGTCACCTGTCTCCAAAATCACCCTATCCAGATGGATATCTAGTTGCATCTCTTTCGCCTACTCCGCAGGAGGAAAAGACCTGCCATTTCCGGTCAAGGCTCACTCTACTCGGGCTGTTTCTACATCTACAGCCTATCAAGCCAGATTGTCGATGGATGATATATGTGCTGCAGCTACTTGGGCTTCTCCTCACACATTTGTTTCTCATTACAAATTGGACGTGGTGTGTAGGGGCAGGTCGTCCTTTGGTTCCACAGTACTCAGGAGTATTTTCCTATGAGCCACCCAGGATGTATGTGTTAGGGATGCTGTCCCACGAGAAAGAATGTAGGCGAGATTGGACTACATAACATCAAGAAGTTATGTACTCACCATAACGTTCGATGTATGTAGTCCATCTCGCCTCACATTCTTACTTACCCTCCCACCTTCCCCGTTCCTGGAGGATCTGGAGGTTAGGTTTCTATTTACAGAGTTCCCTTCACCTTTAGCTTATTCTTTTTTTACCTGGATGCTGTGTATGCATGGGGTATGAATGAGTATTCGCAGCAAACTAGATCTGGGGATATGGAGCAGTGCACCATGGGATACCTGCTTAGCCCAGCCAATAGAAGACTTTGAGCTAGAAAAGTTTGGCCGAGTCGGAGCCGAACGGGTAAGAATGTGAGGCGAGATGGACTACATACATCGAACGTTATGGTGAGTACATAACTTCTTGTTTCCGTAGGTATCTTCTTTACAGATAAGTTCATTTTACCTTATTTTCTTATCTTTACGTCCTTCCCTACCTCTTTTGTAGTGTGTGTGGTGTTTTTTCTCGATTGCCTCTACGGCACTCATTTAACAAATCTTTTCCCACACTCTGAGTAGCCGTTAACTGTTAGGCTCCCCTTGTAGTTCTCCTTTTTCTCTTACATTCCTTTGATTGATAACAACAAAAAAAAAAACTCCTTGTTTTTTAGGTGTGTACTGTTTGTCGGGGTTTCTTCTGATTCTTTCCCATCATGTGAGTGTGGAAAAACTTTTTGTGATGACTGACAAATCGTCTGGGTTTAAACGATAGTCAGAATGTGGATATAAGATGTTCTTCGTGTTTCACTGTTGCAATCATCATATTTGGGTTATCCCTGCCAGGGTAGCCCTTAGTCGGCCCAAATACCAGGAGCTTAGTATTTCTGCGTCGGTTGCTGTCGCTTCAGGACTGACGTCAAGTCATCAGTGGTATAAAAACAGGCAGCCAACGCCATTACATCAGTCTTTCTTGTCAAGGAGCCCGAAGCAGAAGCAGTTTGCACGAGTGCCGGTCGGACTCTACCTGAGTTTTTCATTTCCGAATTGAAGCTGAAGTCTTCTAAAGCTAAACACCCCGTTGGGGATCCTTTTTTCTTGCTCTAACTGATGTCAGAAAAAGTTAACATTTGTCTCGCCTGTGGAAAGCAAATACCACACCGAGATTTTTATTCCTATTGCGTCACTTGTTTAGGCCCAGACCACGACATCCCCCGCTGTTGCTTTTATGCTTTGTTCAACGTCAGAACTATAGGTCGTTGGGCCCTTATTGTAGCTAGATATTTTCGCTCTCAGTCCTCGACTTCCGATATGGCTTCGCTAAGCCTTCCGACAACCAATCTTCCAAATAAAGTAAGGATAAAGTCAGAAACAGACTGCATAGGTCCAAAACTGCAGACGACGCTTCCATTAAGCTAGTCGTCAGTTCTCTGGTCCTCAGTGAGGTGCTTTCGCAGACCCTGATGCCTGCTTCTCTGGATTCGCAGGTCGCTACCGAGACCCTTTCGGAGTCCGGTATGCCATGAGACTCTTCTTCGACTAAGGATCTGGGGATGTTTCTACCTTGGATGGGTCCAGAGCCGCTAAGTAGGCACTGGCTTCCGAGGAAGTACTTCGCACTACCGATACTCGACACAGACTGACGACTTCTTTCGTGTCCGCAGTTCTTTTGAAAACAACCGAGTTTCTAAGGCCCAGGATACGAACTACACCCAAAAAAACGATGATCCAAGCTCAGGCCCCTGCTTCCTTGCCTCAGTCTCAAATGCGTAAAATGGCGGAAGACCTTATAATGCTTATCAGGGAAAGCCAGGCTACCCCTTCCAAAAGAAAAAGAGTCTTGTCCCAAGTAGTTTTATCTAAACAGGAGTCCAGTGACTCTGATGCATCTGAATATGAAGATATGTGACCCCTCTCTGCTTATGAGTATTTTAATGCAGAGGAATCCATCCCATCAGCCTCCCCACCCGAGGACTTTTCCTTTGGGGAAACCCTACATATTTTAAGAGAGCATTTCCAATGGGAATGTCAGGACTATCCTCAGTCAAAAAAGAGACTCAGGGAATTCTTAATCTTCCACAGCACAGGCCTTTGGCCATTCCTCCTGTCCTGGACGTTGTGGATGATGTCTTTATGGAATCCAGTCTGACCCCTGACACCCTCCCTCCTGCTTCTAGGAAGCCTGACAGGTACTATAGAGGCCCTGAATCTCACAAATTTCTTTTCAAAAATCCTACTGCTGACCCCGAGGTCATCTCTCAAGGACCTATAGGAATCAAAGCAACTTCAGCTAAGAACCCTACCTCCTCAGATAGGGATTCCCGAGCATTAGACAGATAGGGTAAAAAAGTATACACCTCTGCTACTCTTGCTATTAGAGCATTAAATTGTCATTTCCATTTGCTGAAATATCAGCAGCATGCCATGGAACTCCTCAAACAAAAAATATCTTCTTTCCCTGCTTGTGCAGAAAATAAAGAGTTACAAGAGTTAATGCATTCTGAAAGTCAAGTGACTAAGCACACCTTACACTGTGGTTTTGATGCCCTAGAAGCATCTTGTAGGGCAGCAGTTCCTGGTTCTGTACTTATAAGACATGCTTGGCTTAAGGAACAGACCTTGCCAGACCATGTCATATCCAAATTATTGGACGCACCCTTGCAGAAAGACAACTTATTTGGCACCAAGGCAGAAGAGGTCCTAAAAAAGATGGAAGAAAAAGCTAAATCTGTACAGACAGTTAAGGACTTCTTACAGGTCCAGCCACTGAGGTTCAGTAGGCATTGCCCCTCCAAGCACTGGTTCTTTCTTGCCCCCCCCAGGTCAGGTCAGCTCAGCGTAGACCCAGGGGAAGCAGGCCTCCCCAGACAACAGCCCCAGGGAATGCAGAGATCTAAGCAATGGAGTTCCTCCTCTTCAAAACCAGGGAGTGCTAAGCCACCCTCCTTATGGTATAAGCTCACAATGACTTTACACTTCTACCCCCTCCCTCTGCCCACCTGCACTTGCCCCTAGGAGGAAAACTCTCCTTCCATGCATGCAACTGGGCCACCATTACCAATGACCGCTGGGCCCTCAACATAGTGTCCCAGGAATGCAGATTTTATTTTCACACTCTGCCAACCCCAAAAGGGTTCTCAGATCTTCCCCCAAACCAGTGGGCAGAGGCCAAAAAGCAGGTCTTTTCCCTCCTCACTATGAGGGCAATAGAGCACGTTTCTGCAGAACAGACAGGCCAAGGTTTCTACTCCAGACTCTTCCTGGTACCCAGAAAAGAGGGCACATGGCACCCCGTCCTCGACCTATCCATTCTCAACACCTTTCTGGTGATACCAAAATTCAAAATGCTCACCCTCCAGCAGCTTCTTCCTATGCTTTCCCAGGATGCTTGGTTAGGCACCCTAGACCTAAAAGAGGCCTACCTACACATCCTAATCAAGGAATCATGCAGTAAATACCTATGTTTCAGAGCAGGATCGCTGCACTTTCAGTTCTCTGTGCTTTCCTTTGGCTTATCCACTGCTCCCAGAGTTTTCACAAAATGTCTGGCTCCCGCCATTGCTTTTTGCAGGCAAAGAAATATTCAAGTTTATCCATACTTAGACGACTGCCTGATTCAGGCAGTCAGGAAAAGCTGCTAAAGCACCTGACTTTTGTAAAGGACCTACTGACCTCCCTGAGGTATACTATCAATGAAAAGAAATCAAAACTAGTACCCACTCAAAAAATTGTATTCCTGGGAGCAAGCCTGGACACAGCATTCCAGATGGCATTCCTTAACCTACTTCTCTCAACTAGCCACCAGGACCCATTTATCTGCAAGGAAAATCCTGCAAGCTCTAGGGTTCATGGCTTCTTGCATTCTACTCATTCCATATGCCAGACTGCATATGAGGAAACTACAATGGTACCTAAAAAGCCTTTGGTGTCGGCACACTCAAGACCTGGAAACTCTTATACCAATGATACCTTGCCTAAGAAAAGATTTTCTTTGGTGGGCAGCAGCATGCTACCACAACAAGGGACTTCCCTTCTCACTTCCCCATGCCGCCCAGACCCTCACCACAGACGCATCAGACTATGCCTGGAGTGCACTCCTAGACAGCAGGTGCATTCAAGGCCAATGGAGCCCAAATCAAATACATCTGCACATCAACCAAAAAGAGATGCTAGCTGTTCAGCATGCTCTGACATGCTTTCAGACCCCTACTCTCCCCAGGGCCATTGCTGATCAAAACAGACAACACCACGGTGATGTGGTACATCAACAAGCAGGGAGGGACTCACTCTTATCCTCTCTGCAGGCTCGCCGTGACCCTTTGGCACATGGCTGCAGCCATGCAACTACACCTGTTTGCACAATTCCTGCCAGGTTCTTTAAACTGTCTGGCAGACAACCTAAGCAGAGACCTGCTAGACCCACACGCAGCTAGACCAAAGAACCTTCACCCTTGCAACCCAGAAATGGGGCACCTCGAAGGTAGACCTCTTTACCTCCCACTCCAGTCACCAGCTCAGCAAATTCTGCACCAGAGAACCTCACAGCAAGGCCTGGAAAGTGGATGTTCTATCCTTCCAGTGGGTAAAACTCTTGGTCTATGCATTTCCCCCTCTACCACTCATTTCAAGGGTACTGATGAAAATAAGGGAGGAAAAACCGAGGACAGTCCTGATTGCCGCAAACTAGCCACGGCAGCACTGGTACCCGCTACTGCGCAGCCTGTCACCTCTGCCACCATGGCATCTACCTCAGATCCCAACACTCCTGACCCAGAGGAATAGAGAATTCATGCATCCCCAATTGCAGACCCTCAATCTGGCACCCTGGCTTATTCCCTGACCTCTCCTCAAGCTGCCAGTCTAAGCAAACAAGTTCTAGATGTTATACGTGAGGCCAGATGCCCCAGCACTACAAAGTCTTATGCTGACAAGTGGAAAAGATTTGTACCTGGATCCAGGCTAAGGGAGCCGGTTCGGCACAGCTCACCCTACCTCTCATCCTGTATTACCTGGCAGACCTACAGCACAAGGGTCTATCCTCTTCTATTAAAATGCATGCCTGTGCCATCTCTGCGCATTTCAGTACAGAGCCGCTTCTTTTCTCGCACCCTGCCATCAAACAGTTCCTAAGAGGGGCTAACAACTTGAGGCCACCCAAAAGAGCTCCTACCCCAGCTTGGGACCTAAACTTTGTGTTGGAAAAGCTCACCCTGCCCCCCTTTGAACCTGCAGCTTCAGCAGAGTTAAAAATTCCTCTCTTGGAAGACAGTCTTGCTTCTTGGCCATCACTTCAGCTAGAATGGTATCAGAGCTGCAAGCACTTATGGCTGTAGAGCCATTCATCATTTTCCATTCTGACAGGGTCTCCCTCAGGACTAACCCATCCTTCATGCTAAAAGTGGTGTCCAGTGTGGATCTCAACCAATCCATTAATTTGCCCACTTTTTTCCCTAACCCACAAAACAAGGGGGAAAGGATTCTGCACTCTCTAAATGTGCACAGACAGCTCAGATTCTACCTAGACAGGACTAAATCTTTTAGAAAAGCTGATGAATTGCTAGCCAGCTTCGCTGCAGGAGCAGAGGGCAAGACCATATCCAAACAAACAATTTCCAAATGGATAGCACATTGCATCTAGTTCTGCTACAAACATCACGGAAAACCTCCCCCCAAGGGGGGCAGGTTACATTCCACCAGAGCAACCTCCACCTCTGCAGCTTTCCTCAGCGGGGTCTCCACCAGGGATTTCCTGGAGGCTGCAACTTGGACTTCTGTTCATACCTTCACCAAGCATTACCAACTGCCTATCTTCTCCAAATCCAAGGCAGGCTTTGCCACTGCAGTCTTGCAGGGCATCCTAGCCAGCCCCCAGTCTTCCTGACTGCTTCTACCCTTTTCTTCAGCTTTGGGAATCAACCCAAATGTGATGACTGCAACAGTGAAATACGAAAAACATAGTACAGTGTGTGCACTTACCATAAATGTATATGTTCGAGTGTGTTCACTGTTGCAGTTCTGGTTTCCCTCCCTCCATCCCCCTTGTCTCTCTCTCTCTCTCTCTCTCTCTCTCTCCTTACAAGGAATTTTTGGTATTTACTTTCTACTGGTGGTGTTCTTCCACCATAACCTTAACTCCTTATCGGGGGCAAGAAAAACTGATGTAATGGCATTGGCTGCATGTTTGCATACCACTGACAATCTGTCGTCAGTCCTGAAGCGACAGCAACTGACGCAGAAATACTAAGCCTCTGGCATTCGGGATGACTGAGGGCTACCCTGGCAGGGATAACCCAATTGTGATGCGTGCAACAGTGAGTACACTTGAACATTTACATTTATGGTAAGTGTACACAACTGTACTTTCCTGCATTCCAATGCACATTCTTTATGTGTATGTTGCCTGGATGCAGAACATCTGCAGTCGGCCTGCTCTGCTTATGAGAATTTTAACCCAAGAGCTATAGCTGACTGCAGAAACAAACTGATTTTAAAAGGTCTTTTGCTCGCTTTCTCTCCAGGGGCTCAAAGCCCCTCTAAGAGCCATTCAGGATATTCTGACTCCAAGAAATGCCCTCATAAGTCTTCGAGGGCGTCTTCGGAGCTGCCTACTAAGGTCAGTAGGCCTGCGGATCTAACCACTTCAGATCACAGGTATACTTTGGCTTCGGGGGATCCGAAGTTCTCCTCGGATCTGTTGAGGTCTGTCATAATCACAAGCTCACCTGAAACTGCTGCCCCTCCTCCTTGGATTCTAAGCCTATGGATCCAGCTGTGAGGAGCCCTATACCATTGCTGTGGTCTGAGTCAGCTCCTCTCCCTGGTCTAGAGCAGACACCCTCCAGGCACTCTGGACCCCCATCTGTAGCTACCTCAAGGTCTTCCAGGAGTCTTTCAGAGGCCGACATGGACAGGATGATCAGGAAGATCCTGAAGACTCAGATCCAGATGGGGGTCTTCTTGGCTCCATCCCCAGCAGGTACAGCAAGTCTCTCCCTTCAAGTCCAGTCTTCTTCTCCGATCCATCCTTTGGCTTCAGAATTGCAGGATCGCAGCCAACCGAGGGATCTGAGGTCGAGTGTCCACCATCCCCAGCAGGTACTGCAAGTCTCTCCCTTCAAGTCCAGTCTTCTTCTCCGATCCGTTCTTTGGCTTCAGAATTGCAGGATCGCAGCCAACCGAGGGATCTGGGGTTGAATGTCCAAAGCCTGCCTGCCTTCCTCCACTCTGACCATTACCTTGACCTTCTTGGTTCCATTATCTTTTAGATTGTAGCGGGTCTTGGATCCGGGATGTTCCCGTTGGATCCGGGGGAGGGATTCGGCTCCTACGTTGGAGTCATCTCTTCCTCTTGGTGCTTCAGCACTGGACAGTTTGGGTCCTGATTCTGCCAGGGACCCAGGGCACAGAGATTCTGGCCCTCTCTTCTTTTCTAGCCTCAGCTCCGGTGAAGTTGGGGAGGGATTCTTCAGGTCCTTCAACATTCCTAGTGGTAGAAAGGCTTTCTGTACATACAGGAATCCAGTCCTTTTGAGCCACGATCTTTCCCACCTACTTCCCTTGGATCAGAGACTTGAGGCTGTTATTCTTGTCCAGAGTCAGCCTGTCCAGACTGGTCTCCAAACACTTTCCCCAGGGGGAGCCCCCTCCTCTTCCAAGACCTCCCTTGAGCACCCCACAAATGAGATTCCTCGTAAGAGGATGTGCAACAGAAGGCACATTTACTCCCCCTTGGAGTCCGTCACTGAGGATATAGACTTTGATGAAGGGGAGGATCCCCCAGATCACCACCGGAAGACATCTCCTTCAGAGATATTAGAGATTCTACTGCAGAGAGGTGACTGGTCAGCCCAGCCTCCCTCCTCTGAGGAGTGTGTATTTTTGGAGATCTTCAGGATGGGCCCAAGTACATCCTGAGTGGTTCCCCTGGTGGACACGTTAGTGGATTTGGTGTCCAGCCGGGCCTGGAAGGAGCCAGACTCAGTTGAACCGCTCCCCAAGCACCCTGACAAATAGTTGTCTCCCCCCATCCAAAAATAAACCTTATTGGGGTAAGGGTATTTCAGTGGATGCTATGGTTATGATAACAGCTACCAAAAAGGAGCTAGCGGAACAGAGCTCCACTGTCCATCCGCTGAACAGGGAGTCCAGAGCTATTAGTAGGTTTAGTAAGCATGTTTACACCTTGGCCACTTTCTCACTGAGGGCATTAAACTACCTGGCACATTTTACTCGCTTGCAGAGGGACCTGGTGAAAGAGCTATCAGACCCTCTGGTAGAGACTATGTCACTGGAGAACTTCAAGAAAGTCTCTCCCCGACTAGCTACTCTTTTGTCCTTGTCCAACTCCTCCATGAGGCTGATTTGCCATTCTATGGAAGGCACTTCTCAGGCAGCCGGCTCAGGCATTGCTGTTCAGAGACAGGCCTGGATGAGGCTTTGTGATTTTGAGGAGTCCCTTAAGGCGTTCTTTGTTAATGCCCCCATCGATGGATCCTCACTCTTTGGTCCATCAGTCAAAGAGACAGTAACCCACAGTAAAAAGAAGGGAAGACCTTGTTTGCCATCGTAGTCAAGTTCTCCACTCCGCACCTTTCTAGAAGTCATCACAGTGGCAGGAAAACTGTGCTCCTTAACTCCCAGGGGGTCTTCCCAAGATCAACGTGGAGAGTCTTCCTCCAGGGGTAGAGGAGGAAGATGCAGTGGAAGATGGTGCCCCCGAGGCAGAGGGGGTCTGCAGAATCAGGCCTTCAGGGAACTCTTCTCTGATAGGTCCTTCCAGTGCTCCTGAAGCACTGCCTAACTGCACATCTCTGGAGGCAGACAGGAGTCAGTTCTCTCTGCACCTTACTGCCTGGTCTGATGTAACACAAAACAAGTGGATGCTAAAGATTATATTCAGCGGCTGCACTATCCCCTTTCTCCTCCGAAGAGTTCAAAGTGGCTGCCTGACGTTCCACCTAGTCCGGAGGAGTTTGCAGTAGCATAGGTTCTCAATCTACTGCAAAAAAAGAGTCATCCAAGTGATCCTGACTGCACAAAGAGGATTTGCAACTTACTTTCACTTCTTTTTAGTGCCAAAGAAAACTGAGGACCTGCTATCCATTCTGGATCTAAGCAAATTAAACTTGCTGGTAAAGAAAGCAAAGTTCCAAATGGTGACGGTTCAGTCCATTCTTCCCTTGCTGCGAAAGGATGATTGGATGTGCTCTGTGAAATTAAAGGATGCATACTATCACATCAAAATAGACAGACGCTCCAGGAGTCATCTGTGCTTCCGGCTGAGATTCATTCATTTTCAATTCAGGGATCTGCCCTTTGGATTCACCACAGCCTCCAGGGTGTTTAGCAAATGCATGGCAGTAGTCTTAGCTCAGCTCAGATTGCAGGGATTCTGGGTGTTTCCTTACCTGGATGACTAGCTTTTTACTGCCACAACCAGTCATCAACTACTACAGGCCAGGGATTACTTCTTCAATATTGCCAGTCATTTGGATATCACTATAAATCTGGCAAAGTCAAATCTTTCCCCTGTCCAGACTTTATAGTTCATTGGAGCAACCTTGGATACAGTCAATCAAATTGACGCTCTTCCCCTTCATCGCTTTCTAACATTGAGAGATCATGTCCAAATAGTGTTGAATCTAGCTTCTCCACAGGCAAGGTTAATTCTTCAAGCTCTAGGATCTATGGTGGCTGCCATTCCATTAGTTCCTCTTGCAAGATATTTTATGCAAGTCCTTCAATGGACTCTGGCTGCTCACTGGCCTATTCTCTACCAGCCTTTGTCTGTTGCTATCAAGCTGACTCGAGTTTGCAGAAAGCATCTTGAATGGTGGCTTCTGCCGGATGACCTGACATTACGCAGATCTTTCCTTCTTCCACCCCCTCTGCCACAGTGACCATGGACACTTCCCAGTTGGGGTGTGGGGGCATTACAAGGGAAAGATGGTCAAAGGTATGTGGACACACATAGAGACCAGATTGCATATAACTGTTCTGGAGATAAGAGCTGTCCTCCTCACGTTGCAAGCCTTCCAAGACTTTCTCCCTCTAGGAGAGATTGTGATCCATACAGACAACATGTCAGTGGTGTGGTACATCAACAGACTAGGAGGAACCCACTCTTAACCACTGTGCAGAGAGGCTATGAGGGTTTGGGAATGGGTAATGTCTTCGGACCATTTTCTGCTTGCAGTATGCATACCGGGGAAATCTAACGTTCTGACAGACAAGCTCAGCAGGTCCATTCTTACCCCCCTTACAAGTGGTCCCTCAATCAGTCAGTAGCAGACTTGATCTTCAGCCATTGGGGCCAACCTTACTGTGACCTGTTTGCATCCCCACAGAACAACAAGTGTGGCAACTACTTCACTCTGATCCCCCCTCTGGTTGAGTCCCCGAGAGATACTGTGATTCACGATTGGCCCTTCTGTCTCCTGTATGCTTATCCCGCACTGCCATTAATCCCAGAGTTTCTCCAGAAAGCAAAATGTCTGAAGTCCATGATAATCCTCATCCTCCCTTCTGGCCTTGTCAGATTTAGTTCCCCTTCCTCTGGTCTTGCCTGAAGTATCCTCCATGGATTCTGGAACCCAATCAGGATCTCCTTTATCACCCCAATCTGATGTCCCTCAAATTGACCTCTTGGTTTCTCTACTTCCAGTGATCA